>NW_026697378.1:0-25048 GCF_030435755.1 Ochotona princeps | reverse complement strand
GAGCTGCTTGGAAGCCTGATGGTGTGTGAAGTTAGTGAGCCAAATGGAGTTGTTCTCCCACAAGAACCACTCGGCTGATCCTTCTTCAATTATGCCCTTCACCAACATGCAGTGTTTCCTTGATTGAATTAGCTCTCACACCAATATTTGCGTCTAGAGCCTTTGCATTGAGGGCTATCTGAAAACGGCTGTGGCGCTGAAGTTGCCTGTGAATGTGGAGTTGGTGGCATGTGAAACCCGCATGTGGAGCATTCGTTTTGTGTGGGATGCTCTACCAGGTTCATTTCAGTCCTAGCCATACAAAGGGCCACTAAGCATAGAGTGTGAAAACTGAGTTTCCTTGAGAGCTGCTTGGAAGCCTGATGGTGTGTGAAGTTAGTGAGCCAAATGGAGTTGTTCTCCCCACAAGAACCACTCGGCTGATCCTTCTTCAATATGCCCTTCACCAACATGCAGTGTTTCCTTGATTGAATTAGCTCTCACACCAATATTTGCGTCTAGAGCCTTTTGCATTGAGGGCTATCTGAAAAACGGCTGTGGCGCTGAAGTTGCCTGTGAATGTGGAGTTGGTGGCATGTGAAACCCGCATGTGGAGCATTCGTTTGTGTGGGATGCTCTACCAGGTTCATTCCTAGATAATGCAATCAAAGGGCACTAAGCATAGAGTGTGAAAACTGAGTTTCCTTGAGAGCTGCTTGGAAGGCCTGATGGTGTGTGAAGTTAGTGAGCCAAATGGAGTTGTTCTCCCACAAGAACCACTCGGCTGATCCTTCTTCAATATGCCCTTCACCAACATGCAGTGTTTCCTTGATTGAATTAGCTCTCACACCAATATTTGCGTCTAGAGCCTTTGCATTGAGGGCTATCTGAAAACGGCTGTGGCGCTGAAGTTGCCTGTGAATGTGGAGTTGGTGGCATGTGAAACCCGCATGTGGAGCATTCGTTTGTGTGGGATGCTCTACCAGGTTCATTCCTAGATAATGCACTCAAAGGGCACTAAGCATAGAGTGTGAAAACTGAGTTTCGTTGAGAGCTGCTTGGAAGCCTGATGGTGTGTGAAGTTAGTGAGCCAAATGGAGTTGTTCTCCCACAAGAACCACTCGGGCTGATCCTTCTTCAATATGCCCTTCACCAACATGCAGTGTTTCCTTGATTGAATTAGCTCTCACACCAATATTTGCGTCTAGAGCCTTTGCATTGAGGGCTATCTGAAACGGCTGTGGCGCTGAAGTTGCCTGTGAATGTGGAGTTGGTGGCATGTGAAACCCGCATGTGGATGCATTCGTTTGTGTGGGATGCTCTACCAGGTTCATTCCTAGATAATGCACTCAAAGGGCACTAAGCATAGAGTGTGAAAACTGAGTTTCCTTGAGAGCTGCTGTGGAAGCCTGATGGTGTGTGAAGTTAGTGAGCCAAATGGAGTCTGTTCTCCCACAAGATCCACTCGGCTGATCCTTCTTCAATATGCCCTTCACCAACATGCAGTGTTTCCCTTGATTGAATTAGCTCTCACAACCAATATTTGCGTCTAGAGCCTTTGCATTGAGGGCTATCTGAAAACGGCTGTGGCGCTGAAGTTGCCTGTGAATGTGGAGTTGGTGGCATGTGAAACCCGCATGTGGAGCATTCGTTTGTGTGGATGCTCTACCAGTTCATTTCAGTCCTAGCCATACAAAGGGCACTAAGCATAGAGTGTGAAAACTGAGTTTCCTTGAGAGCTGCTTGGAAGCCTGATGGTGTGTGAAGTTAGTGAGCCAAATGGAGTTGTTTCTCCCACAAGAACCACTCGGCTGATCCTTCTTCAATATGCCCTTCACCAACATGCAGTGTTTCCTTGATTGAATTAGCTCTCACACCAATATTTGCGTCTAGAGCCTTTGCATTGAGGGCTATCTGAAAACGGCTGTGGCGCTGAAGTTGCCTCTGAATGTGGAGTTGGTGGCATGTGAAACCCGCATGTGGAACATTCGTTTGTGTGGGATGCTCTCCAAGCTTCATTTCAGTCCTAGCCATACAAAGGGCACTAAGCATAGAGTGTGAAAACTGAGTTTCCTTGAGAGCTGCTTGGAAGCCTGATGATGTGTGAAGTTAGTGAGCCAAATGGAGTTGTTCTCCCACAAGAACCACTCGGCTGATCCTTCTTCAATATGCCCTTCACCAACATGCAGTGTTTCCTTGATTGAATTAGCTCTCACACCAATATTTGCGTCTAGAGCCTTTGCATTGAGGGGCTATCTGAAAACGGCTGTGGCGCTGAAGTTGCCTGTGAATGTGGAGTTGGTGGCATGTGAAACCCGCATGTGGAGCATTCGTTTGTGTGGGATGCTCTACCTGGTTCATTTCAGTAATAGCCATACGAAAGGCACTAACCATAGAGAGTGTGAAAACTGAGTTTCCTTGAGAGCTGCTTGGAAGCCTGATGGTGTGTGAAGTTAGTGAGCCAAATGGAGTTGTTCTCCCACAAGAACCACTCGGCTGATCCTTCTTCAATATGCCCTTCACCAACATGCAGTGTTTCCTTGATTGAATTAGCTCTCACACCAATATTTGCGTCTAGAGCCTTTGCATTGAGGGCTATCTGAAAACGGCTGTGCGCTGAAGTTGCCTGTGAATGTGGAGTTGGTGGCATGTGAAACCCGCATGTGGAACATTCGTTTGTGTGGGATGCTCTACCAGGTTCATTTCAGTCCTAGCCATACAAAGGGCACTAAGCATAGAGTGTGAAAACTGAGTTTCCTTGAGAGCTGCTTGGAAGCCTGATGGTGTGTGAAGTTAGTGAGCCAAAATGGAGTTGTTCTCCCACAAGAACCACTCGTGCTGATCCTTCTTCAATATGCCCTTCACCAACATGCAGTGTTTTCCTTGATTGAATTAGCTCTCACACCAATATTTGCGTCTAGAGCCTTTGCATTGAGGGCTATCTGAAAACGGCTGTGGCGCTGAAGTTGCCTGAGAATGTGGAGTTGGTGGCATGTGAAACCCGCATGTGGAGCATTCGTTTGTGTGGGATGCTCTACCAGGTTCATTTCAGTCCTAGCCATACAAAGGGCACTAAGCATAGAGTGTGAAAACTGAGTTCCTTGAGAGCTGCTTGGAAGCCTGATGGTGTGTGAAGTTAGTGAGCCAAATGGAGTTGTTCTCCCACAAGAACCACTCGGCTGATCCTTCTTCAATATGCCCTTCACCAACATGCAGTGTTTCCTTGATTGAATTAGCTCTCACACCAATATTTGCGTCTAGAGCCTTTGCATTGAGGGCTATCTGAAAACGGCTGTGGCGCTGAAGTTGCCTGAGAATGTGGAGTTGGTGGCATGTGAAACCCGCATGTGGAGCATTCGTTTGTGTGGGATGCTCTACCAGGTTCAATTCCTAGATAATGCACTCAAAGGGCACTAAGCATAGAGTGTGAAAACTGAGTTTCCTTGAGAGCTGCTTGGAAGCCTGATGGTGTGTGAAGTTAGTGAGCCAAATGGAGTTGTTCTCCCACAAGAACCACTCGGCTAATCCTTCTGCAATATGCCCTTCACCAACATTGCAGTGTTTCCTTGATTGAATTAGCTCTCACACCAATATTTGCGTCTAGAGCCTTTGCATTGAGGGCTATCTGAAAACGGCTGTGGCGCTGAAGTTGCCTGTGAATGTGGAGTTGGTGGCATGTGAAACCCGCATGTGGAGCATTCGTTTGTGTGGGATGCTCTATCAGGTTCATTTCAGTCCTAGCCATACAAAGGGCACTAAACATAGAGTGTGAAAACTGAGTTTCCTTGAGAGCTGCTTGGAAGCCTGATGGTGTGTGAAGTTAGTGAGCCAAATGGAGTTGTTCTCCCACAAGAACCACTCGGCTGATCCTTCTTCAATATGCCCTTCACCAACATGCAGTGTTTCCTTGATTGAATTAGCTCTCACACCAATATTTGCGTCTAGAGCCTTTGCATTGAGGGCTATCTGAAAACGGCTGTGGCGCTGAAGTTGCCTGAGAATGTGGAGTTGGTGGCATGTGAAACCCGCATGTGGAGCATTCGTTTGTGTGGGATGCTCTACCAGGTTCATTTCAGTCCTAGCCATACAAAGGGCACTAAGCATAGAGTGTGAAAACTGAGTTTCGTTGAGAGCTGCTTGGAAGCCTGATGGTGTGTGAAGTTAGTGAGCCAAATGGAGTTGTTCTCCCACAAGAACCACTCGGCTGATCCTTCTTCAATATGCCCTTCACCAACATGCAGTGTTTCCTTGATTGAATTAGCTCTCACACCAATATTTGCGTCTAGAGCCTTTGCATTGAGGGCTATCTGACAAACGGCTGTGGCGCTGAAGTTGCCTGTGAATGTGGAGTTGGTGGCATGTGAAACCCGCATGTGGAGCATTCGTTTGTGTGGGATGCTCTACCAGGTTCATTTCAGTCCTAGCCATACAAAGGGCACTAAGCATAGAGTGTGAAAACTGAGTTTCCTTGAGAGCTGCTTGGAAGCCTGATGGTGTGTGAAGTTAGTGAGCCAAGTGGAGTTGTCCTCCCACAAAAACCACTCGGCTGATCCTTCTTCAATATTGCCCATTCACCAACATGCAGTGTTTCCTTGATTGAATTAGCTCTCACACCAATATTTGCGTCTAGAGCCTTTGCATTGAGGGCTATCTGAAAACGGCTGTGGCGCTGAAGTTGCCTGTGAATGTGGAGTTGGTGGCATGTGAAACCCGCATGTGGAGCATTCGTTTGTGTGGGATGCTCTACCAGGTTCATTTCAGTCCTAGCCCATACAAAGGGCACTAAGCATAGAGTGTGAAAACTGAGTTTCGTTGAGAGCTGCTTGGAAGCCTGATGGTGTGTGAAGTTAGTGAGCCAAATGGAGTTGTTCTCTGCCACAAGAACCACTCGGCTGATCCTTCTTCAATATGCCCTTCACCAACATGCAGTGTTTCCTTGATTGAATTAGCTCTCACACCAATATTTGCGTCTAGAGCCTTTGCATTGAGGGCTATCTGAAAACGGCTGTGGCGCTGAAGTTGCCTGTGAATGTGGAGTTGGTGGCATGTGAAACCCGCATGTGGAGCATTCGTTTGTGTGGAATGCTCTACCAGGTTCATTCCTAGATAATGCACTCAAAGGGCACTAAGCATAGAGTGTGAAAACTGAGTTTCGTTGAGAGCTGCTTGGAAGCCTGATGGTGTGTGAAGTTAGTGAGCCAAATGGAGTTGTTCTCCCACAAGAACCACTCGGCTGATCCTTCTTCAATATGCCCTTCACCAACATGCAGTGTTTCCTTGATTGAATTAGCTCTCACACCAATCTTTGCGTCTAGAGCCTTTGCATTGAGGGCTATCTGAAAACGGCTGTGGCGCTGAAGTTGCCTGTGAATGTGGAGTTGGTTGGCATGTGAAACCCGCATGTGGAGCATTCGTTTGTGTGGGATGCTCTACCAGGTTCATTTCAGTCCTAGCCATACAAAGGGCACTAAGCATAGAGTGTGAAAACTGAGTTTCCTTGAGAGCTGCTTGGAAGCCTGATGGTGTGTGAAGTTAGTGTGCCAAATGGAGTTGTTCTCCCACAAGAACCAAACGGGTGATCCTTCTTCAATATGCCCTTCATCAACATGCAGTGTTTCCTTGATTGAATTAGCTCTCACACCAATATTTGCGTCTAGAGCCTTTGCATTGAGGGCTATCTGAAAACGGCTGTTGGCGCTGAAGTTGCCTGTGAATGTGGAGTTGGTGGCATGTGAAACCCGCATGTGGAGCATTCGTTTGTGTGGGATGCTCTACCAGGTTCATTCCTAGATAATGCACTCAAAGGGCACTAAGCATAGAGTGTGAAAACTGAGTTTCCTTGAGAGCTGCTTGGAAGCCTGATGGTGTGAAGTTAGTGAGCCAAATGGAGTTGTTCTCCCACAAGAACCACTTGGCTGATCCTTCTTCAATATGCCCTTCACCAACATGCAGTGTTTCCTTGATTGAATTAGCTCTCACACCAATATTTGCGTCTAGAGCCTTTGCATTGAGGGCTATCTGAAAACGGCTGTGGCGCTGAAGTTGCCTGTGAATGTGGAGTTGGTGGCATGTGAAACCCGCATGTGGAGCATTCGTTTGTGTGGGATGCTCTACCAGGTTCATTCCTAGATAATGCACTCAAAGGGCACTAAACATAGAGTGTGAAAACTGAGTTTCCTTGAGAGCTGCTTGGAAGCCTGATGGTGTGTGAAGTTAGTGAGCCAAATGGAGTTGTTCTCCCACAAGAACCACTCGGCTGATCCTTCTTCAATATGCCCTTCACCAACATGCAGTGTTTCCTTGATTGAATTAGCTCTCACACCAATATTTGCGTCTAGAGCCTTTGCATTGAGGGCTATCTGAAAACGGCTGTGGCGCTGAAGTTGCCTGTGAATGTGGAGTTGGTGGCATGTGAAACCCGCATGTGGAGCATTCGTTTGTGTGGGATGCTCTACCAGGTTCATTTCCTAGATAATGCACTCAAAGGGCACTAAGCATAGAGTGTGAAAACTGAGTTTCCTTGAGAGCTGCTTGGAAGCCTGATGGTGTGTGAAGTTAGTGAGCCAAATGGAGTTGTTCTCCCACAAGAACCACTCGGCTAATCCTTCTGCAATATGCCCTTCACCAACATGCAGTGTTTCCTTGATTGAATTAGCTCTCACACCAATATTTGCGTCTAGAGCCTTTGCATTGAGGGCTATCTGAAAACGGCTGTGGCGCTGAAGTTGCCTGTGAATGTGGAGTTGGTGGCATGTGAAAACCCGCATGTGGAGCATTCGTTTGTGTGGGATGCTCTATCAGGTTCATTTCAGTCCTAGCCATACAAAGGGCACTAAACATAGAGTGTGAAAACTGAGTTTCCTTGAGAGCTGCTTGGAAGCCTGATGGTGTGTGAAGTTAGTGAGCCAAATGGAGTTGTTCTCTCCCACAAGAACCACTCGGCTGATCCTTCTTCAATATGCCCTTCACCAACATGCAGTGTTTCCTTGATTGAATTAGCTCTCACACCAATATTTGCGTCTAGAGCCTTTGCATTGAGGGCTATCTGAAAACGGCTGTGGCGCTGAAGTTGCCTGAGAATGTGGAGTTGGTGGCATGTGAAACCCGCATGTGGAGCATTCGTTTGTGTGGGATGCTCTACCAGGTTCATTTCAGTCTAGCCATACAAAGGGCACTAAGCATAGAGTGTGAAAACTGAGTTTCGTTGAGAGCTGCTTGTTGGAAGCCTGATGGTGTGTGAAGTTAGTGAGCCAAATGGAGTTGTTCTCCCACAAGAACCACTCGGCTGATCCTTCTTCAATATGCCCTTCACCAACATGCAGTGTTTCCTTGATTGAATTAGCTCTCACACCAATATTTGCGTCTAGAGCCTTTGCATTGAGGGCTATCTGAAAACGGCTGTGGCGCTGAAGTTGCCTGTGAATGTGGAGTTGGTGCATGTGAAACCCGCATGTGGAGCATTCGTTTGTGTGGGATGCTCTACCAGGTTCATTTCAGTCCTAGCCATACAAAGGGCACTAAGCATAGAGTGTGAAAACTGAGTTTCCTTGAGAGCTGCTTGGAAGCCTGATGGTGTGTGAAGTTAGTGAGCCAAGTGGAGTTGTCCTCCCACAAAAACCACTCGGCTGATCCTTCTTCAATATGCCCTTCACCAACATGCAGTGTTTCCTTGATTGAATTAGCTCTCACACCAATATTTGCGTCTAGAGCCTTTGCATTGAGGGCTATCTGAAAACGGCTGTGGCGCTGAAGTTGCCTGTGAATGTGGAGTTGGTGGCATGTGAAACCCGCATGTGGAGCATTCGTTTGTGTGGGATGCTCTACCAGGTTCATTTCAGTCCTAGCCATACAAGGGCACTAAGCATAGAGTGTGAAAACTGAGTTTCGTTGAGAGCTGCTTGGAAGCCTGATGGTGTGTGAAGTTAGTGAGCCAAATGGAGTTGTTCTCCCACAAGAACCACTCGGCTGATCCTTCTTCAATATGCCCTTCACCAACATGCAGTGTTTCCTTGATTGAATTAGCTCTCACACCAATATTTGCGTCTAGAGCCTTTGCATTGAGGGCTATCTGAAAACGGCTGTGGCGCTGAAGTTGCCTGTGAATGTGGAGTTGGTGGCATGTGAAACCCGCATGTGGAGCATTCGTTTGTGTGGGATGCTCTACCAGGTTCATTCCTAGATAATGCACTCAAAGGACACTAAGCATAGAGTGTGAAAACTGAGTTTCCTTGAGAGCTGCTTGGAAGCCTGATGGTGTGTGAAGTTAGTGAGCCAAATGGAGTTGTTCTCCCACAAGAACCACTCGGCTGATCCTTCTTCAATATGCCCTTCACCAACATGCAGTGTTTCCTTGATTGAATTAGCTCTCACACCAATATTTGCGTCTAGAGCCTTTGCATTGAGGGCTATCTGAAAACGGCTGTGGCACTGAAGTTGCCTGTGAATGTGGAGTTGGTGGCATGTGAAACCCGCATGTGAAGCATTCGTTTGTGTGGGATGCTCTACCAGGTTCATTCCTAGATAATGCACTCAAAGGGCACTAAGCATAGAGTGTGAAAACTGAGTTTCCTTGAGAGCTGCTTGGAAGCCTGATGGTGTGTGAAGTTAGTGAGCCAAATGGAGTTGTTCTCCCACAAGAACCACTCGGCTGATCCTTCTTCAATATGCCCTTCACCAACATGCAGTGTTTCCTTGATTGAATTAGCTCTCACAGCAATATTTGCGTCTAGAGCCTTTGCATTGAGGGCTATCTGAAAACTGCTGTGGCGCTGAAGTTGCCTGTGAATGTGGAGTTGGTGGCATGTGAAACCCGCATGTGGAGCATTCGTTTGTGTGGGATGCTCTACCAGGTTCATTTCAGTCCTAGCCATACAAAGGGCACTAAGCATAGAGTGTGAAAACTGAGTTTCCGTGAGAGCTGCTTGGAAGCCTGATGGTGTGTGAAGTTAGTGAGCCAAGTGGAGTTGTTCTCCCACAAGAACCACTCGGCTGATCCTTCTTCAATATGCCCTTCACCAACATGCAGTGTTTCCTTGATTGAATTAGCTCTCACACCAATATTTGCGTCTAGAGCCTTTGCATTGAGGGCTATCTGAAAACGGCTGTGGCGCTGAAGTTGCCTGTGAATGTGGAGTTGGTGGCATGTGAAACCCGCATGTGGAGCATTCGTTTGTGTGGGATGCTCTACCAGGTTCATTTCAGTCCTAGCCATACAAAGGGCACTAAGCATAGAGTGTGAAAACTGATTTTCCTTGAGAGCTGCTTGGAAGCCTGATGGTGTGTGAAGTTAGTGAGCCAAATGGAGTTGTTCTCCCACAAGAACCACTCGGCTGATCCTTCTTCAATATGCCCTTCACCAACATGCAGTGTTTCCTTGATTGAATTAGCTCTCACACCAATATTTGCGTCTAGAGCCTTTGCATTGAGGGCTATCTGAAAACGGCTGTGGCGCTGAAGTTGCCTGTGAATGTGGAGTTGGTGGCATGTGAAACCCGCATGTGGAGCATTCGTTTGTGTGGGATGCTCTACCAGGTTCATTCCTAGATAATGCACTCAAAGGGCACTAAGCATAGAGTGTGAAAACTGATTTTCCTTGAGAGCTGCTTGGAAGCCTGATGGTGTGTGAAGTTAGTGAGCCAAATGGAGTTGTTCTCCCACAAGAACCACTCGGCTGATCCTTCTTCAATATGCCCTTCACCAACATGCAGTGTTTCCTTGATTGAATTAGCTCTCACACCAATATTCGCGTCTAGAGCCTTTGCATTGAGGGCTATCTGAAAACGGCTGAGGCGCTGAAGTTGCCTGTGAATGTGGATTTGGTGGCATGTGAAACCCGCATGTGGAGCATTCGTTTGTGTGGGATGCTCTACCAGGTTCATTCCTAGATAATGCACTCAAATGGCACTAAGCATAGAGTGTGAATACTGAGTTTCCTTGAGAGCTGCTTGGAAGCCTGATGGTGTGTGAAGTTAGTGAGCCAAATGGAGTTGTTCTCCCACAAGAACCACTCGGCTGATCCTTCTTCAATATGCCCTTCACCAACATGCAGTGTTTCCTTGATTGAATTAGCTCTCACACCAATATTTGCGTCTAGAGCCTTTGCATTGAGGGCTATCTGAAAACGGCTGTGGCGCTGAAGTTGCCTGTGAATGTGGAGTTGGTGGCATGTGAAACCCGCATGTGGAGCATTCGTTTGTGTGGGATGCTGACCAAGTTTCATTTCAGTCCTAGGCACAGAAAGAGCACTAAGCATAGAGTGTGAAAACTGAGTTTCCTTGAGAGCTGCTTGGAAGCCTGATGGTGTGTGAAGTTAGTGAGCCAAATGGAGTTGTTCTCCCACAAGAACCACTCGGCTGATCCTTCTTCAATATGCCCTTCACCAACATGCAGTGTTTCCTTGATTGAATTAGCTCTCACACCAATATTTGCGTCTAGAGCCTTTGCATTGAGGGCTATCTGAAAACGGCTGTGGCGCTGAAGTTGCCTGTGAATGTGGAGTTGGTGGCATGTGAAACCCGCATGTGGAACATTCGTTTGTGTGGGATGCTCTACCAGGTTCATTTCAGTCCTAGCCTTCACCAACATGCAGTATTTCCTTGATTGAATTAGCTCTCACACCAATATTTGCGTCTAGAGCCTTTGCATTGAGGGCTATCTGAAAACGGCTGTGGCGCTGAAGTTGCCTGTGAATGTGGAGTTGGTGGCATGTGAAACCCGAATGTGGAGCATTCGTTTCTGTGGGATGCTCTACCAGGTTCATTCCTAGATAATGCACTCAAAGGGCACTAAGCATAGAGTGTGAAAACTGAGTTTCCTTGAGAGCTGCTTGGAAGCCTGATGGTGTGTGAAGTTAGTGAGCCAAATGGAGTTGTTCTCCCACAAGAACCACTCGGCTGATCCTTCTTCAATATGCCCTTCACCAACATGCAGTGTTTCCTTGATTGAATTAGCTCTCACACCAATATTTGCGTCTAGAGCCTTTGCATTGAGGGCTATCTGAAAACGGCTGTGGCGCTGAAGTTGCCTGTGAATGTGGAGTTGGTGGCATGTGAAACCCGCATGTGGAGCATTCGTTTGTGTGGGATGCTCTACCAGGTTCATTCCTAGATAATGCACTCAAAGGGCACTAAGCATAGAGTGTGAAAACTGAGTTTCCTTGAGAGTTGCTTGGAAGCCTGATGGTGTGTGAAGTTAGTGAGCCAAATGGAGTTGTTCTCCCACAAGAACCACTCGGCTGATCCTTCTTCAATATGCCCTTCACCAACATGCAGTGTTTCCTTGATTGAATTAGCTCTCACACAAATATTTGCGTCTAGAGCCTTTGCATTGAGGGCTATCTGAAAACGGCTGTGGCGCTGAAGTTGCCTGTGAATGTGGAGTTGGTGGCATGTGAAACCCGCATGTGGAGCATTCGTTTGTGTGGGATGCTCTACCAGGTTCATTCCTAGATAATGCACTCAAAGGGCACTAAGCATAGAGTGTGAAAACTGAGTTTCCTTGAGAGCTGCTTGGAAGCCTGATGGTGTGTGAAGTTAGTGAGCCAAATGGAGTTGTTCTCCCACAAGAACCACTCGGCTGATCCTTCTTCAATATGCCCTTCACCAACATGCAGTGTTTCCTTGATTGAATTAGCTCTCACACCAATATTTGCGTCTAGAGCCTTTGCATTGAGGGCTATCTGAAAATGGCTGTGGCGCTGAAGTTGCCTGTGAATGTGGAGTTGGTGGCATGTGAAACCCGCATGTGGAGCATTCGTTTGTGTGGGATGCTCTACGAGGTTCATTCCTAGATAATGCACTCAAAGGGCACTAAGCATAGAGTGTGAAAACTGAGTTTCCTTGAGAGCTGCTTGGAAGCCTGATGGTGTGTGTAGTGAGCCAAATGGAGTTGTTCTCCCACAAGAACCACTCGGCTGATCCTTCTTCAATATGCCCTTCACCAACATGCAGTGTTTCCTTGATTGAATTAGCTCTCACACCAATATTTGCGTCTAGAGCCTTTGCATTGAGGGCTATCTGAAAACGGCTGTGGCGCTGAAGTTGCCTGTGAATGTGGAGTTGGTGGCATGTGAAACCCGCATGTGGAGCATTCGTTTGTGTGGGATGCTCTACCAGGTTCATTCCTAGATAATGCACTCAAAGGGCACTAAGCATAGAGTGTGAAAACTGAGTTTCCTTGAGAGCTGCTTGGAAGCCTGATGGTGTGTGAAGTTAGTGAGCCAAATGGAGTTGTTCTCCCACAAGAACCACTCGGCTGATCCTTCTTCAATATGCCCTTCACCAACATGCAGTGTTTCCTTGATTGAATTAGCTCTCACACCAATATTTGCGTCTAGAGCCTTTGCATTGAGGGCTATCTGAAAACGGCTGTGGCGCTGAAGTTGCCTGTGAATGTGGAGTTGGTGGCATGTGAAACCCGCATGTGGAGCATTCGTTTGTGTGGGATGCTCTACCAGGTTCTTTCCTAGATAATGCACTCAAAGGGCACTAAGCATAGAGTGTGAAAACTGAGTTTCCTTGAGAGCTGCTTGGAAGCCTGATGGTGTGTGAAGTTAGTGAGCCAAATGGAGTTGTTCTCCCACAAGAACCACTCGGCTGATCCTTCTTCAATATGCCCTTCACCAACATGCAGTGTTTCCTTGATTGAATTAGCTCTCACACCAATATTTGCGTCTAGAGCCTTTGCATTGAGGGCTATCTGAAAACGGCTGTGGCGCTGAAGTTGCCTGTGAATGTGGAGTTGGTGGCATGTGAAACCCGCATGTGGAGCATTCGTTTGTGTGGGATGCTCTACCAGGTTCATTCCTAGATAATGCACTCAAATGGCACTAAGCATAGAGTGTGAATACTGAGTTTCCTTGAGAGCTGCTTGGAAGCCTGATGGTGTGTGAAGTTAGTGAGCCAAATGGAGTTGTTCTCCCACAAGAACCACTCGGCTGATCCTTCTTCAATATGCCCTTCACCAACATGCAGTGTTTCCTTGATTGAATTAGCTCTCACACCAATATTTGCGTCTAGAGCCTTTGCATTGAGGGCTATCTGAAAACGGCTGTGGCGCTGAAGTTGCCTGTGAATGTGGAGTTGGTGGCATGTGAAACCCGCATGTGGAGCATTCGTTTGTGTGGAATGCTGACCAAGTTTCATTTCAGTCCTAGGCACAGAAAGAGCACTAAGCATAGAGTGTGAAAACTGAGTTTCCTTGAGAGCTGCTTGGAAGCCTGATGGTGTGTGAAGTTAGTGAGCCAAATGGAGTTGTTCTCCCACAAGAACCACTCGGCTGATCCTTCTTCAATATGCCCTTCACCAACATGCAGTGTTTCCTTGATTGAATTAGCTCTCACACCAATATTTGCGTCTAGAGCCTTTGCATTGAGGGCTATCTGAAAACGGCTGTGGCGCTGAAGTTGCCTGTGAATGTGGAGTTGGTGGCATGTGAAACCCGCATGTGGAACATTCGTTTGTGTGGGATGCTCTACCAGGTTCATTTCAGTCCTAGCCTTCACCAACATGCAGTATTTCCTTGATTGAATTAGCTCTCACACCAATATTTGCGTCTAGAGCCTTTGCATTGAGGGCTATCTGAAAACGGCTGTGGCGCTGAAGTTGCCTGTGAATGTGGAGTTGGTGGCATGTGAAACCCGCATGTGAAGCATTCGTTTGTGTGGGATGCTCTACCAGGTTCATTCCTAGATAATGCACTCAAAGGGCACTAAGCATAGAGTGTGAAAACTGAGTTTCCTTGAGAGCTGCTTGGAAGCCTGATGGTGTGTGAAGTTAGTGAGCCAAATGGAGTTGTTCTCCCACAAGAACCACTCGGCTGATCCTTCTTCAATATGCCCTTCACCAACATGCAGTGTTTCCTTGATTGAATTAGCTCTCACACCAATATTTGCGTCTAGAGCCTTTGCATTGAGGGCTATCTGAAAACGGCTGTGGCGCTGAAGTTGCCTGTGAATGTGGAGTTGGTGGCATGTGAAACCCGCATGTGGAGCATTCGTTTGTGTGGGATGCTCTACCAGGTTCATTCCTAGATAATGCACTCAAAGGGCACTAAGCATAGAGTGTGAAAACTGAGTTTCCTTGAGAGCTGCTTGGAAGCCTGATGGTGTGTGAAGTTAGTGAGCCAAATGGAGTTGTTCTCCCACAAGAACCACTCGGCTGATCCTTCTTCAATATGCCCTTCACCAACATGCAGTGTTTCCTTGATTGAATTAGCTCTCACACCAATATTTGCGTCTAGAGCCTTTGCATTGAGGGCTATCTGAAAACGGCTGTGGCGCTGAAGTTGCCTGTGAATGTGGAGTTGGTGGCATGTGAAACCCGCATGTGGAGCATTCGTTTGTGTGGGATGCTCTACCAGGTTCTTTCCTAGATAATGCACTCAAAGGGCACTAAGCATAGAGTGTGAAAACTGAGTTTCCTTGAGAGCTGCTTGGAAGCCTGATGGTGTGTGAAGTTAGTGAGCCAAATGGAGTTGTTCTCCCACAAGAACCACTCGGCTGATCCTTCTTCAATATGCCCTTCACCAACATGCAGTGTTTCCTTGATTGAATTAGCTCTCACACCAATATTTGCGTCTAGAGCCTTTGCATTGAGGGCTATCTGAAAACGGCTGTGGCGCTGAAGTTGCCTGTGAATGTGGAGTTGGTGGCATGTGAAACCCGCATGTGGAGCATTCGTTTGTGTGGGATGCTCTACCAGGTTCATTCCTAGATAATGCACTCAAAGGGCACTAAGCATAGAGTGTGAAAACTGAGTTTCCTTGAGAGCTGCTTGGAAGCCTGATGGTGTGTGAAGTTAGTGAGCCAAATGGAGTTGTTCTCCCACAAGAACCACTCGGCTGATCCTTCTTCAATATGCCCTTCACCAACATGCAGTGTTTCCTTGATTGAATTAGCTCTCACACCAATATTTGCGTCTAGAGCCTTTGCATTGAGGGCTATCTGAAAACGGCTGTGGCGCTGAAGTTGCCTGTGAATGTGGAGTTGGTGGCATGTGAAACCCGCATGTGGAGCATTCGTTTGTGTGGGATGCTCTACCAGGTTCATTCCTAGATAATGCACTCAAATGGCACTAAGCATAGAGTGTGAATACTGAGTTTCCTTGAGAGCTGCTTGGAAGCCTGATGGTGTGTGAAGTTAGTGAGCCAAATGGAGTTGTTCTCCCACAAGAACCACTCGGCTGATCCTTCTTCAATATGCCCTTCACCAACATGCAGTGTTTCCTTGATTGAATTAGCTCTCACACCAATATTTGCGTCTAGAGCCTTTGCATTGAGGGCTATCTGAAAACGGCTGTGGCGCTGAAGTTGCCTGTGAATGTGGAGTTGGTGGCATGTGAAACCCGCATGTGGAGCATTCGTTTGTGTGGAATGCTGACCAAGTTTCATTTCAGTCCTAGGCACAGAAAGAGCACTAAGCATAGAGTGTGAAAACTGAGTTTCCTTGAGAGCTGCTTGGAAGCCTGATGGTGTGTGAAGTTAGTGAGCCAAATGGAGTTGTTCTCCCACAAGAACCACTCGGCTGATCCTTCTTCAATATGCCCTTCACCAACATGCAGTGTTTCCTTGATTGAATTAGCTCTCACACCAATATTTGCGTCTAGAGCCTTTGCATTGAGGGCTATCTGAAAACGGCTGTGGCGCTGAAGTTGCCTGTGAATGTGGAGTTGGTGGCATGTGAAACCCGCATGTGGAGCATTCGTTTGTGTGGGATGCTCTACCAGGTTCATTTCAGTCCTAGCCTTCACCAACATGCAGTATTTCCTTGATTGAATTAGCTCTCACACCAATATTTGCGTCTAGAGCCTTTGCATTGAGGGCTATCTGAAAACGGCTGTGGCGCTGAAGTTGCCTGTGAATGTGGAGTTGGTGGCATGTGAAACCCGCATGTGAAGCATTCGTTTGTGTGGGATGCTCTACCAGGTTCATTCCTAGATAATGCACTCAAAGGGCACTAAGCATAGAGTGTGAAAACTGAGTTTCCTTGAGAGCTGCTTGGAAGCCTGATGGTGTGTGAAGTTAGTGAGCCAAATGGAGTTGTTCTCCCACAAGAACCACTCGGCTGATCCTTCTTCAATATGCCCTTCACCAACATGCAGTGTTTCCTTGATTGAATTAGCTCTCACACCAATATTTGCGTCTAGAGCCTTTGCATTGAGGGCTATCTGAAAACGGCTGTGGCGCTGAAGTTGCCTGTGAATGTGGAGTTGGTGGCATGTGAAACCCGCATGTGGAGCATTCGTTTGTGTGGGATGCTCTACCAGGTTCATTCCTAGATAATGCACTCAAAGGGCACTAAGCATAGAGTGTGAAAACTGAGTTTCCTTGAGAGCTGCTTGGAAGCCTGATGGTGTGTGAAGTTAGTGAGCCAAATGGAGTTGTTCTCCCACAAGAACCACTCGGCTGATCCTTCTTCAATATGCCCTTCACCAACATGCAGTGTTTCCTTGATTGAATTAGCTCTCACACCAATATTTGCGTCTAGAGCCTTTGCATTGAGGGCTATCTGAAAACGGCTGTGGCGCTGAAGTTGCCTGTGAATGTGGAGTTGGTGGCATGTGAAACCCGCATGTGGAGCATTCGTTTGTGTGGGATGCTCTACCAGGTTCTGTCAGGAGCCGTGCACTATAGCCACACTGAAGCCATTTTGAATATAGACCTATGGGACAGTGGAAACCCCCGGGTGGCTAGATGTTTGGGAAAGAAGTTATGAAACTAATCACACGCCTAGCTTCAATTGTTCCTAGCAACTGTTTCAGAATGTGATTGATGCTGAACTTACCGACATCTTGTTACTGATTTCCTATGCTATTGTTGATATGCTGGTTACTATTGTTGATATGGTGGCTGCTCAAGAACAATCGGTCTTGAGACCATGGCTTGCGTCCCAGTTTCTCTTTCCCTGAGCCTTAGTTACTGAAGAATATAAAAACCCTCAGTTGAAATCAATAAACTGACAGCTTGATCAGACCTACTGTCTTGCTGTCCATTCTTTGTGTCTCTTGTCCCTTCATTCTCTCCTAGGTGGCTGCGACCCCGTTGACTGTCCTGCTGGACAGGACAAATTGGCGCCCAACGTGGATGTGT
Source organism: Ochotona princeps (assembly GCF_030435755.1). Classification (NCBI taxonomy): domain Eukaryota; kingdom Metazoa; phylum Chordata; class Mammalia; order Lagomorpha; family Ochotonidae; genus Ochotona; species Ochotona princeps. Next base: position 7,984 of record NW_026697378.1, on the reverse strand, counting down.
GCAGACCACCGACAGAGAGAACGCCGTGCCATCATTCATGGAGAGGCCTCTCGTGGTGTCGAAAGGAACACCGGTTGAGCAGTTTCACGGTTGACCCGCCGGAAGTCGAGCTCGTGGGAAATATTCACGGCGCAAATCTTACGGAGACAAGGTAAGATGGGACAAGCATTCTCATAACATGACCTATTCTTGCAAGGTCTTATAGATTCATTCAAGACACGAGGAATTAGGGTGAAAAAGAAAGACCTCAAAACCTTTTTGGATTTTGTTGGTCTGATTTGTTCCTGGCATCCCCAGGACGCTTCTATTGATGAGAAAACTTGGTGTAGAGTAGGTGATTGTTTTAAAGATTATTATGAAGTTTTTGGACCTGAGAAAATTCCTGTTACGGCTTTTAATTATTGGGTTTTGATTTATGATATTTTAAAGATTAAGTCTCAGCATCCAGATTTACAGGATCTGGCTTTTGAGGGAGAACAATCTCTTAAAAAGAGTCACTCTCGGCTGTCCACACCTATCCCCTCACCTTCCCCAGGTTCTCGACCATCTTCTGTCATTATAGATATTGAGGCAGAGTCCAATGCCAAGCCCCTTGATCAACTCACCCACCTCCACCTTATGCTTCAGAAGCAGCAGCTCCTTCAGCCCCTGCCTCATTACTACAAGAGGAGCCTATAATAGAACCCCATAAGAGTGAAGCTTCAGCTCTCCCCAAGAAGAGTGTAATATGCTGCCCTGTTATTCAGACCCCTGCACGAGGTGGTGGACACCACGCCACGAACATCAACCACTGCAGTTTAAAGATCTAAAAAATATTAAGCAAGCAGTGAAAGATTATGGCACTCAGACACCTTTTACCTTTGCCCTTATTGAGTCCTTTTCAGGCATGCATCTCCCACTTCTTTACCCAACCCCTTGGCTGAGAGAGGCGGGGTAAGATAAGCCACTTAAGGTTTAAAAAAAAAAAAAAAAGAAAGAAAGAAAGAAAAAAGAAAAGGAAAGAAAAATATGTTCTGTAACTTGACGTAACAAAAGTAATCTGATACAGGGTGGTCTAAATCCACTGTTAAAATAATTTAAAGCATGAGATGAACCTATGTGTGCTTGTTTTGCAAAATCTTTCCAGGTTAAAGTATTTTGAAGAAGAGTCTGGAAGTTGCAACAGGTTTGAGAGTTATATGTCTCTGTTCCGACATGTTTGGCGTTTGTGCTTATGTTTGTTTTGTCAATATTCTTGGTGTTCTATTATTTTTGTCCGGACAAAACTAAATTTTGTTTTAATATTCTTTCTCCAGTTGTGTCTTTGTCTTGAATTGTTAAGTTGTTGTTCTTGTTCTGAATTGGGTGCGTGTGTGACTGACAGATGAGATGGGACGGACCATGACTAACCCTTTTTCTCTCTCCTGGTAAATAATTTTAGAGAGGTCTAACAAATTTAACAGGACCTGGCCAGACCAGACTCCCCACCTCCACTGGGAAAAATTTGTGTGTCATTTTCTTGCTGTTTGGTCTTTAGCTTACAGTGCTGTCCTGGCATTGATTAGGTCTAACAGTATTCAACATGTTCAGTTAAATGCTAAAGGTACTTTTTGTTTAACTCATTTAGACCTCTAAATTCTTCAGAGTTCTAAACCAAGTCTCATGACTTTGGGGGTTCTAGTAGGATCCCTGGAACTCTCAAAGCTTGAGACAAAATTTAAATAATGTACTTGTCATTTAAAATAATTTGGATTATAATCTCACAATATTACAAAATTATGCTAAATTTATTGCATCATATATGCTATTAAAATAGAAGAGCATTTATGTTCATTGGTCAAAATGTTTCCTACTCATGAAATTGATCCAGATTGTAAATTACTTGTGTTCTTACTTACAAGGAAATATGTGAAATTTTGCCTTGCAGGAGAACAACGAATTCTTTAAAGATGTATAGTAAAATGGGTCATAATGTGTATATTTTCTGAATGTTTGCCTTTAAAACAATGTAATTGAAGCCTGATTCCTTGTGAAAAACAACAGTGTTTTAACATCTTCTTTTAAGTAATTCTCATCTTACTGATAACTAAACCTGTTAACTAACTTCAGTAAATTCCAAGGTAGTCTCTCAAGACAACAGCTAAATTTAAGTTTTTTCAGCTCTCTTGACTTCAATAAAACTGAAGTTTAGGGGAAGCTCCAGGCCTATCCGCCATAAAACAAGGAAGGGACATGCTTGGAGTCTGCCCTTTGAAGAATTTGGGATTTGACTTTGTCCCTGTTGTGGTGATTCTTATCTGCCTTCATTTTAAAAGGGAAAAATTTCCAAATCAGCTAGAAGAAGACTGAAAAAACTTCTCTTTCCCAGTTTTGAGGAGGATTTGTGCTAAAATGTGTTTCCATGAATTATGAGAAATGATTGAAAATTGCTTAAAGCCATTGTATTTAAAGTTGGTATCTTTTTATTAAGAAAATGTCTTAAGAAAAGTTGAGGAATGAATCTTGTAAGCTTTACATATAATTGGCTATAATTTTAAAGATACTATTACAACATTGTGTAAGTCTTTAACATTAATACCTAATACATGCTGATGTTAGAATTGATATCTGTATTCAAAAAAAGTTTTTGAAGTGTGCATACATAGCAATGCTAGTAAATACCTAAAAGTAAAAATATCTTCAATTGTGAAAACTGTTAAAAAATGTAAGCATTGAAAAAAAAAAAAGAAATTGAAGCATTGAACTTTAAATAGCCTCTGTTTAATGGGTAGCTTTGTCAATTGTCTATCCAGCTTCAGTAAGCTCTATTCTTGTTCCAACCTTTGAGTTTGTTACAGTTCTTAAACAGTTAAGAGATGATTTTATGCACTAATTCCCATGTTTAAGGTTATATCTCCCTTTTGGTGACTGACTAAGGAAATATACATTTTGCCTTTTAGTTAGACAATCCCTTGTGTTCTGTATATTCTCTTTGTTAAATTCTCATGATTTAAAAGAACTGTGTTTAAGAGTATTTTTTGGTATGTATTTACTTTAAAATGTCTGGGTGATCATTTATAAGTGATAAAAATTTTTTTTGATGTGTTGTTTGAATCAGTCTGGCTAAATGAATGGATATTGTAATGAGGAATCTTTGATCAGATACTTTAAGAACTCTTGGCATATTTAATAGGTTTAACTCTTTTGGTTCTGGAATTTCTAAATAGGCCCCTAGTAGTCTCAAAGTCAGAAGAATGTGTTTCAAAGGTTGCATCTTTCGGTTAGTGAAATTAATTATAGAACAGATAATTAATTAGATCTGTAAAAAAAAATGGTGGGGGAGGAGGCAATTGCAGAAAAGACATTGGGAAACCTTGCCAGTGGGGAGCCAGGACAGCTAAGTCTAAAAAGTACAAGAGTGTGTAAAATCCAACAGGTGGTATCACAGAGCTAAACATAGATACTTTGTTTTCTAGGATTCCAGCAAGCCTATTGTATCCATTAAAGCTAAAGTTTAATTGTAAACTATAGATATGGTTTATTCAGATTACTAAGAGCAAAATGTAATTCTAAACAATTGGTAACTTGAACATACTTAACAGAATTCTCAAGTAGCTGTTACAAAAGCTGTTTTGTTTTATGTGTGTTATCTGATATGCATGTGCATGTTTATGAATGAAAATTGCTAAGCTAAATCCTTTTTAAAAATTATGTATAGATGCATAATTAGGCTCTTAGAGAGTCATGTCTGTTACTGTTTTCTCAGGACCTACAAGATCTGTTCAGCTCAATAGTTCTGCATGATTTTAAATGGACTTACTGCTAGCGTACAGTTTCAAGATTGGCCATGGGAGCCCAAATCCTCATAAGCTAGATGGAAAATATATGAGTATATGTATGCAAGTGTTTAATGATAACTCAGATGTCAGAGAATGTTAAAATGCTCCAACATGGGAAACAGTTCTTACAGCAGACTCATAGACTGTCAATTTTAAGAAGCACTCAGTGGCCTCAGAATCAGCCCAAAAGGCATTCTGATCTGACAGGAGAGCCAGCAAGAGAGCAAGCATATCAGGTGTGGAATGCCAGGACACTGCTGCTAAGAGTGTCCCTCCGTGAAGGAACTCAGTGGTCCACGCCCCAGTGCAAAGAAGCAACCACCGAGGATGGTTGTGCTCTTTTCTCAATGGAGGAGAGAACTTCCACTTTGTGTGTTGCCAGGTCTGATGGGGTTGTTGTTGATTCAAGAGGCTTCCACAGCCTAAACATTGCGTGTCTGGAGCCTCAGGTGATAACTGACGTCACATATAAGAGTGCTAATTTGTTAAATCCACTAGAGTCACTGTGTACACTGACTTCCCATGCAGGACCATATATTTAGAGTTATAGTAAAAGTAATAGTACATCTTGCTGTATTTTAGTATAAAGATTTATCATCTCAGTTTTGGTTAGGTCTGAATATTTAACTCTTTTGCTCTAAGAAGTCAGTTTGCATTTACCTGTCCTGTGATGGTCTTATATCCTGATGCTGTATGCTAATCCTTGCATTGTTACTGTGCCTTCTGATTGATCTAGGTTAGCAATTTCATGCAGCTAAAAGAAGGTTCATGTGTTCCATTGAGCTCATTGAATATGTTCCAAAATTTGAGACTTCAAGGAGTTAATTTAGACAGATGTAAATCTAGTCCACAGTCTTAAATTAAATTTTATTCTGACAAAGATTGAAACCTAACAATTCTTTTACATCTAAGTTCTGAAGCTCAAGTATTCAAACTGCTAACTGAACTCACAACCTGCTAGGCTGGGAAAGTTAACTATGTTATGTCTTGTTATTTAGACTTCAAGAAAGAGAAACCTTTCAAGTGCCAGAATGTACATCGAACACCTAATGACTTCTGCCTTCTATCAGGAACCACTAGATGGATCCCCTACAGCTGCTGTTACCCAACGGCGCCCCCCCCCCTCAGCAGGAAGTAGTTAAGAACAGATGACGGCGTCCCTTTTCCCTAAAAGCAGCTGGGGTCCATTTCTCTGTTTGGAAATGTAGGAGCTAGATGGGATAATGGGCAGTTAGGGCCTCCAGTTCCTGGTAAAACTGTCTTGTGTACATGTAACAATGTTAGTGTTATGAGATTCTTGAATGTTAGTAGTTTCAACAATACTTGTACATTGTTAAGTATGTCTTTTTGAATTTCACCAGTCAGCTACTCCCCAATATACCATCATATATGTGTCACTCCAGTAAAAGTCCATAATGTTTTGGCCAGAGTGATGAAAATCAATCAATACCTCCAGGCACAATGTTCTAGTGCCTTCCTAAATTTCACCAGTCAGTTAGCCACCAGTATAATTAAAGTAAATGAGACCCAAGTTCCACCCATGTCAGGAGAAGTTATTCTAAATGGCATTAAACTGGCAGCCTGCATATTCAAGGCATGGAGCAGGATGATGGCCTTAGAAACCTTGATGGTTGCTGTGCTAGTAGTCGCCATGCTCTTCCTGTACTGCATGCGCAAACAGCAGGCCTGGGAGCAAGTTGTCATTGGACAAGTCATGATGGCACTGGCTGTGGAAAATCCTAGCACTCAAGTTTGGCTGAGCATGATGTGTTAATAGGTGATCAGAGATGGATAAGATCTGACGAGACTCTCCAAGTGATAACCCCCCACATCATGCCATGCGGCTCCAGTCTTCAAAGAGGCTTGTCTAATATAATGGGGCACAGCCTTTGCCAGATAAGTGTTTAGCCAATGACGGGCACCTTTCTGATACCCCACCAACCTAAGACAGGGAGCCCTGGATGACTGGCAGGGCTGCCCAGAGACGGGTAAGAGCTGAGGGTCCCTCAGAATGAACCTAAGACAGGCAGCGCTTATCTTGCTTCACAAACCTTTCTCTTTTCGCCGCTTTCATTGATATATAGAAAAAAGGGGGAGATGTCAGGAGCCGTGCACTATAGCCACACTGAAGCCATTTTGAATATAGACCTATGGGACAGTGGAAACCCCCGGTTGGCTAGATGCTTGGGAAAGAAGTTATGAAACTAATCACACGCTTAGCTTCAATTGTTCCTAGCAACTGTTTCAGAATGTGATTGATGCTGTACTTACCGACATCTTGTTACTGATTACCTATGCTATTGTTGATATGCTGGTTACTATTGTTGATATGGTGGCTGCTCAAGAACAATCGGTCTTGAGACAATGGCTTGCGTCCCAGTTTCTCTTTCCCTGAGCCTTAGTTACTGAAGAATATAAAAACCCTCAGTTGAAATCAATAAACTGACAGCTTGATCAGACCTACTGTCTTGCTGTCCATTCTTTGTGTCTCTTGTCCCTTCATTCTCTCCTAGGTGGCTGCGACCCCGTTGACTGTCCTGCTGGACAGGACAAGGTTCATTCCTAGATAATGCACTCAAAGGGCACTAAGCATACAGTGTGAAAACTGAGTTTCCTTGAGAGCTGCTTGGAAGCCAGATGGTGTGTGAAGTTAGTGAGCCAAATGGAGTTGTTCTCCCACAAGAACCACTCGGCTGATCCTTCTTCAATATGCCTTCACCAACATGCAGTGTTTCCTTGATTGAATTAGCTCTCACACCAATATTTGCGTCTAGAGCCTTTGCATTGAGGGCTATCTGAAAACGGCTGTGGCGCTGAAGTTGCCTGTGAATGTGGAGTTGGTGGCATGTGAAACCCGCATGTGGAGCATTCGTTTGTGTGGGATGCTCTACCAGGTTCATTCCTAGATAATACACTCAAAGGGCACTAAGCATAGAGTGTGAAAACTGAGTTTCCTTGAGAGCTGCTTGGAAGCCTGATGGTGTGTGAAGTTAGTGAGCCAAATGGAGTTGTTCTCCCACAAGTACCACTCGGCTGATCCTTCTTCAATATGCCCTTCACCAACATGCAGTGTTTCCTTGATTGAATTAGCTCTCACACCAATATTTGCGTCTAGAGCCTTTGCATTGAGGGCTATCTGAAAACGGCTGTGGCGCTGAAGTTGCCTGTGAATGTGGAGTTGGTGGCATGTGATGTTGGCAACGCCCGCGTCGCCACGTACCCCGAGCCGAGCGGAGGGACTAGGGTTGCAACGCAGACAACGCAGAGAGACAAGACAAGGCAACACGCAGTACACCGAATGCCGATCGATGACAGAATGATCTTTATTGCAACTCCAGACTTTCTTTATACTCTGCTTAGCTCCTCCAGTAGTGGCCACCCTAAATCCCTTCAGTTCCTCCCAGTAGTGGCAACCCTAAATCCCTTCAGTTCCTCCCAGTGTTTATCCAATCCTCTCGTGGCCACCCTAAATCCCTTGAGTTTTATCCAATCCCCTGGCAGATAACTTGACAAATAGGAAGCAGGAACTTGCGGTTAAGCCAGTGGCTAGATGTATCAGGCCAAAATTACCAATCCTGTTATGCTCTGAGAAACAAGCTAAGCTGTGGAGTTAATCCTTGGGAGACCGGGGCCTGCATGTCCCCTTTTTTTGTTTTTTTTTAATGGACGCCTGTCTTAGGTGTCCAGCAGTCAGTTGACGCCTTACCCGTCATGGGGAGCCCCACCTGGGGAATCCCTGTCTTAGGTTGGTCATCAGCGCTGCCAGATCTTACCCGTCTCTGGCTGCCCATCACACCATGTTCAGCACTAGGGTTTTCCACAGCTAAAGCCATCATGGTTTGTCAAATAATGACCTGCTCCCAGGCTTGTTGCCTGCATAGGCGGCAAAGAAGACTAAACAGTACTGCAATCATGGCTATGACCATCAGCCTCATGGCCAAGATTCCGCTTTGTTCCTAAAACATCCATGCTGCCAGTTAAATGCCATTTCACAGGGGTAACACATATATGATGGTAAATCGGGGAGCAGCTGGAGATCCCATGGGCAGGATATCAGGAAGTTGCACCACTGCTGTCAGGGTCTCCTATCCTGCAAGAACATCATTAGGAGTGGGATCATGTTGAGTTGGAGCCAAGGAGATTTGCCGTGTAAGTCTCTCGGGAACCCATCTACGTGTTTCTTCATC
>NW_026697377.1:0-46717 GCF_030435755.1 Ochotona princeps | reverse complement strand
TTATTGAAGAAGAATCAGCTGAGTGGTTCTTGTGGGAGAACAACTCCATTTGGCTCACTAACTTCACACACCATCAGGCTTCCAAGCAGCTCTCAAGGAAACTCAGTTTTCACACTCTATGCTTAGTGCCCTTTGAGTGCATTATCTAGGAATGAAATGAAGCTTGGTGAGCATCCCACAGAAACGAATGCTCCACATGCAGGTTTCACATGCCACCAACTCCACATTCACAGACAACTTCAGCGCCACAGCCGTTTTCAGATAGCTCTCAATGCAAAGGCTCTAGACACAAATATTGCTGTGAGAGCTAATTCAATCAAGGAAACACTGCATGTTGGTGAAGGGCATATTGAAGAAGAATCAGCCGAGTGGTTCTTGTGGGAGAACAACTCCATTTGGCTCACTAACTTCACACACCATCAGGCTTCCAAGCAGCTCTCAAGGAAACGCAGTTTTCACACTCTATGCTTAGTGCCCTTTGAGTGCCTAGGACTGAAATGAAGCTTGGTGAGCATCCCACACAAACGAATGCTCCACATGCGGGTTTCACATGCCACCAACTCCACATTCACAGGCAACTTCAGCGCCACAGCCATTTTCAGATAGCCCTCAATGCAAAGGCTCTAGATGAAATATTGGTGTGAGAGCTAATTCAATCAAGGAAACACTGCATGTTGGTGAAGGGCATATTGAAGAAGAATCAGCCGAGTGGTTCTTGTGGGAGAACAACTCCATTTGGCTCACTAACTTCACACACCATCAGGCTTCCAAGCAGCTCTCAAGGAAACTCAGTTTTCACACTCTATGCTTAGTGCCCTTTGAGTGTTTAGGACTGAAATGAAGCTTGGTGAGCATCCCACACAAACGAATGCTCCACATGCGGGTTTCACATGCCACCAACTCCACATTCTCAGGCAACTTCAGCGCCACAGCCGTTTTCAGATAGCCCTCAATGCAAAGGCTCTAGACGCAAATATTGGTGTGAGAGCTAATTCAATCAAGGAAACACTGCATGTTGGTGAAGGGCATATTGAAGAAGAATCAGCCGAGTGGTTCTTGTGGGAGAACAACTCCATTTGGCTCACTAACTTCACACACCATCAGGCTTCCAAGCAGCTCTCAAGGAAACTCAGTTTTCACACTCTATGCTTAGTGCACTTTGAGTGCATTATCTAGGACTGAAATGAAGCTTGGTGAGCATCCCACACAAACGAATGCTCCACATGCGGGTTTCACATGCCAACAACTCCACATTCACAGGCAACTTCAGCGCCACAGCCGTTTTCACATAGCCCTCAATGCAAAGGCTCTAGACGCAAATATTGGTGTGAGAGCTAATTCAATCAAGGAAACACTGCATGTTGGTGAAGGGCATATTGAAGAAGAATCAGCCGAGTGGTTCTTGTGGGAGAACAACTCCATTTGGCTCACTAACTTCACACACCATCAGGCTTCCAAGCAGCTCTCAAGGAAACTCAGTTTTCACACTCTATGCTTAGTGCCCTTTGAGAGCCTAGGACTGAAATGAAGCTTGGTGAGCATCCCACACAAACGAATGCTCCACATGCGGGTTTCACATGCCACCAACTCCACATTCACAGGCAACTTCAGCGCCACAGCCGTTTTCAGATAGCCCTCAATGCAAATGTTCTAGATGCAAATATTGGTGTGAGAGCTAATTCAATCAAGGAAACACTGCATGTTGGTGAAGGGCATATTGAAGAAGAATCAGCCGAGTGGTTCTTGTGGGAGAACAACTCCATTTGGCTCACTAACTTCACACACCATCAGGCTTCAAGCAGCTCTCAAGGAAACTCAGTTTTCACACTCTATGCTTAGTGCCCTTTGAGTGCCTAGGACTGAAATGAAGCTTGGTGAGCATCCCACACAAACGAATGCTCCACATGCGGGTTTCACATGCCACCAACTCCACATTCACAGGCAACTTCAGCGCCACAGCCGTTTCAGATTGCCCCTCAATGCAAAGGCTCTAGACGCAAATATTTGTGTGAGAGCTAATTCAATCAAGGAAACACAGCATGTTGGTGAAGGGCATATTGAAGAAGAATCAGCCGAGTGGTTCTTGTGGGAGAACAACTCCATTTGGCTCACTAACTTCACACACCATCAGGCTTCCAAGCAGCTCTCAAGGAAACTCAGTTTTCACACTCTATGCTTAGTGCCCCTTGAGTGCCTAGGACTGAAATGAAGCTTGGTGAGCATCCCACACAAACGAATGCTCCACATGCGGGTTTCACATGCCACCAACTCCACATTCACAGGCAACTTCAGCGCCACAGCCGTTTTCAGATAGCCCTCAATGCAAAGGCTCTAGACGCAAATATTTGTGTGAGAGCTAATTCAATCAAGGAAACACTGCATGTTCGTGAAGGGCATAATGAAGAAGAATCAGCCGAGTGGTTCTTGTTTGAGATCAACTCTATTTGGCTCACTAACTTCACACACCATCAGGCTTCCAAGCAGCTCTCAAGGAAACTCAGTTTTCACACTCTATGCTTATTGCCCTTTGAGTGCATTATCTAGGAATGAACCTGGTAGAGCATGCCACACAAACGAATGCTTCAAGTCCGGGTTTCACGTGCCACCAACTCCACATTCACAGGCAACTTCAGCGCCACAGCCGTTTTCAGATAGCCCTCAATGCAAAGGCTCTAGACGCAAATATTGGTGTGAGAGCTAATTCAATCAAGGAAACACTGCATGTTGGGGAAGGGCATATTGAAGAAGGATCAGCCGAGTGGTTCTTGTGGGAGAACAACTCCATTTGGCTCACTAACTTCACACACCATCAGGCTTCCAAGCAGCTCTCAAGGAAACTCAGTTTTCACACTCTATGCTTAGTGCCCTTTGAGTGCATTATCTAGGAATGAACCTGGTAGAGCATCTCACATAAACTAATGTTCCACATGTGGGTTTCACATGCCACCAACCCACATTCACAGGCAACTTCAGCGCCACTAGCCGTTTTCAGATAGCCCTCAATGCAAAGGCTCTAGACGCAAATATTGGTGTGAGAGCTAATTCAATCAAGGAAACACTGCATGTTGGTGGAAGGGCATATTGAAGAAGGATCAGCCGAGTGGTTCTTGTGGGAGAACAACTCCATTTGGCTCACTAACTTCACACACCATCAGGCTTCCAAGCAGCTCTCAAGGAAACTCAGTTTTCACACTCTATGCTTAGTGCACTTTGAGAGCCTAGGACTGAAATGAAGCTTGGTGAGCATCCCACACAAACGAATGCTCCACATGCGGGTTTCACATGCCACCAAACTACACATTCACCGGCAACTTCAGCGCCACAGCCGTTTTCAGATAGCCCTCAATGCAAAGGCTCTAGACGCAAATATTGGTGTGAGAGCTAATTCAATCAAGGAAACACTGCATGTTGGTGAAGGGCATATTGAAGAAGGATCAGCCGAGTGGTTCTTGTGGGAGAACAACTCCATTTGGCTCACTAACTTCACACACCATCAGGCTTCCAAGCAGCCCTCAAGGAAACTCAGTTTTCACACTCTATGCTTAGTGCCCTTTGAGTGCATTATCTAGGAATGAACCTGGTAGAGCATCCCACACAAACGAATGCTCCACATGCGGGTTTCACATGCCACCAACTCCACATTCTCAGGCAACTTCAGCGCCACAGCCGTTTTCAGATAGCTCTCAATGCAAAGGCTCTAGACGCAAATATTGGTGTGAGAGCTAATTCAATCAAGGAAACACTGCATGTTGGTGAAGGGCATATTGAAGAAGGATCAGCCGAGTGGTTCTTGTGGGAGAACAACTCCATTTGGCTCACTAACTTCACACACCATCAAGCTTCCAAGCAGCTCTCAAGGAAACTCAGTTTTCACACTCTATGCTTAGTGCCCTTTGAGTGCATTATCTAGGAATGAACCTGGTAGAGCATCCCACACAAACGAATGCTCCACATGCGGGTTTCACATGCCACCAACTCCACATTCTCAGGCAACTTCAGCGCCACAGCCGTTTTCAGATAGCCCTCAATGCAAAGGCTCTAGACGCAAATATTGGTGTGAGAGCTAATTCAATCAAGGAAACACTGCATGTTGGTGAAGGGCATATTGAAGACGGATCAGCCGAGTGGTTCTTGTGGGAGAACAACTCCATTTGGCTCACTAACTTCACACACCATCAGGCTTCCAAGCAGCTCTCAAGGAAACTCAGTTTTCACACTCTATGCTTAGTGCACTTTGAGTGCATTATCTAGGAATGAACCTGGTAGAGCATCCCACACAAACGAATGCTCCACATGCGGGTTTCACATGCCACCAACTCCACATTCTCAGGCAACTTCAGCGCCACAGCCGTTTTCACATAGCCCTCAATGCAAAGGCTCTAGACGCAAATATTGGTGTGAGAGCTAATTCAATCAAGGAAACACTGCATGTTGGTGAAGGGCATATTGAAGAAGGATCAGCCGAGTGGTTCTTGTGGGAGAACAACTCCATTTGGCTCACTAACTTCACACACCATCAGGCTTCCAAGCAGCTCTCAAGGAAACTCAGTTTTCACACTCTATGCTTAGTGCACTTCGAGAGCCTAGGACTGAAATGAAGCTTGGTGAGCATCCCACACAAACGAATGCTCCACATGCGGGTTTCACATGCCACCAACTCCACATTCACAGGCAACTTCAGCGCCACAGCCGTTTTCAGATAGCCCTCAATGCAAAGGCTCTAGACGCAAATATTGGTGTGAGAGCTAATTCAATCAAGGAAACACTGCATGTTGGTGAAGGGCATATTGAAGAAGGATCAGTCGAGTGGTTCTTGTGGGAGAACAATTCCATTTGGCTCACTAACTTCACACACCATCAGGCTTCCAAGCAGCCCTCAAGGAAACTCAGTTTTCACACTCTATGCTTAGTGCCCTTTGAGTGCATTATCTAGGAATGAACCTGGTAGAGCATCCCACACAAATAAATGCTCCACATGCGGGTTTCACATGCCACCAACTCCACATTCTCAGGCAACTTCAGCGCCACAGCCGTTTTCAGATAGCTCTCAATGCAAAGGCTCTAGACGCAAATATTGGTGTGAGAGCTAATTCAATCAAGGAAACACTGCATGTTGGGGAAGGGCATATTGAAGAAGGATCAGCCGAGTGGTTCTTGTGGGAGAACAACTCCATTTGGCTCACTAACTTCACACACCATCAAGCTTCCAAGCAGCTCTCAAGGAAACTCAGTTTTCACACTCTATGCTTAGTGCCCTTTGAGTGCATTATCTAGGAATGAACCTGGTAGAGCATCCCACACAAACGAATGCTCCACATGCGGGTTTCACATGCCACCAACTCCACATTCTCAGGCAACTTCAGCGCCACTACCGTTTTCAGATAGCCCTCAATGCAAAGGCTCTAGACGCAAATATTGGTGTGAGAGCTAATTGAATCAAGGAAACAATGCATGTTGGTGAAGGGCATATTGAAGAAGGATCAGCCGAGTGGTTCTTGTGGGAGAACAACTCCATTTGGCTCACTAACTTCACACACCATCAGGCTTCCAAGCAGCTCTCAAAGAATCTCAGTTTTCACACTCTATGCTTAGTGCCCTTTGAATGCATTATCTAGGAATGAACCTGGTAGAGCATCCCACACAAGTGAATGCTCCACATGCGGGTTTCACATGCCACCAACTCCACATTCACAGGCAACTTCAGCGCTACAACCGTGTTCAGATTGCCCTCAATGCAAAGGCTCTAGACACAAATATTGGTGTGAGAGCTAATTCAATCAAGGAAACACTGCATGTTGGTGAAGGGCATATTGAAGAAGGATCAGCCGAATGGTTCTTGTTGGAGAACAACACCATTTGGCTCACTAACTTCACACACCATCAGGCTTCCAAGCAGCTTTCAAGGAAACTCAGTTTTCACACTCTATGCTTAGTGCCCTTTGAGTGCCTAGGACTGAAATGAACCTGGTAGAGCATCCCACACAAACGAATGCTCCACGTACGGGTTTCACATTGCAACAACTCCACATTCTCAAGCAACTTCAGCACCAGAGCCGTTTTCAGATAGCTCTCAATGCAAAGGCTCTAGACACAAATATTGGTGTGAGAGCTAATTCAATCAAGGAAACACTGCATGTTGGTGAAGGGCATATTGAAGAAGGATCAGCCGAGTGGTTCTTGTGGGAGAACAACTCCATTTGGCTCACTAACTTCACACACCATCAAGCTTCCAAGCAGCTCTCATGGAAACCCAGTTTCCACACTCTATGCTTAGTGCCCTTTGAGTGCATTATCTAGGAATGAACCTGGTAGAGCATCCCACACAAACGAATGCTCCACATGCGGGTTTCACATGCCACCAACTCCACATTCTCAGGCAACTTCAGCGCCACAGCCGTTTTCAGATAGCCCTCAATGCAAAGGCTCTAGACGCAAATATTGGTGTGAGAGCTAATTCAATCAAGGAAACACTGCATATTGGTGAAGGGCATATTGAAGAAGGATCAGCCGAGTGGTTCTTGTGGGAGAACAACTCCATTTGGCTCACTAACTTCACACACCATCAGGCTTCCAAGCAGCTCTCAAGGAAACTCAGTTTTCACACTCTATGCTTAGTGCACTTTGAGAGCCTAGGACTGAAATGAAGCTTGGTGAGCATCCCACACAAACGAATGCTCCACATGCGGGTTTCACATGCCACCAACTCCACATTCACAGGCAACTTCAGCACCACAGCCATTTTCAGATAGCCCTCAATGCAAAGGCTCTAGACGCAAATATTGGTGTGAGAACTAATTCAATCAAGGAAACACTGCATATTGGTGAAGGGCATATTGAAGAAGGATCAGTCGAGTGGTTCTTGTGGGAGAACAACTCCATTTGGCTCACTAACTTCACACACCATCAGGCTTCCAAGCAGCTCTCAAGGAAACTCAGTTTTCACACTCTATGCTTAGTGCCCTTTGAGAGCCTAGGACTGAAATGCAGCTTGGTGAGCATCCCACACAAACGAATGCTCCACATGCGGGTTTCACATGCCACCAACTCCACATTCACAGGCAACTTCAGCGCCACAGCCGTTTTCACACAGCCCGCAATGCAAAGGCTCTAGACGCAAATATTGGTGTGAGAGCTAATTCAATCAAGGAAACACTGCATGTTGGTGAAGGGCATATTGAAGAAGGATCAGCTGAGTGGTTCTTGTGGGAGAACAACTCCATTTGGCTCACTAACTTCACACACCATCAGGCTTCCAAGCAGCTCTCAAGGAAACTCAGTTTTCACACTCTATGCTTAGTGCCCTTTGAGTGCATTATCTAGGAATGAACCTGGTAGAGCATCCCACACAAACGAATGCTCCACATGCGGGTTTCACATGCCACCAACTCCACATTCTCAGGCAACTTCAGCGCCACTATCGTTTTCAGATAGCCCTCAATGCAAAGGCTCTAGACGCAAATATTGGTGTGAGAGCTAATTCATTCAAGGAAACACTGCATATTGGTGAAGGGCATATTGAAGAAGGATCAGCCGAGTGGTTCTTGTTTGAGAACAACTCCATTTGGCTCACTAACTTCACACACCATCAGGCTTCCAAGCAGCTCTCAAGGAAACTCAGTTTTCACACTCTATGCTTAGTGCACTTTGAGAGCCTAGGACGGAAATGAAGCTTGGTGAGCATCCCACACAAACGAATGCTCCACATGCGGGTTTCACATGCCACCAACTCCACATTCACAGGCAACTTCAGCGCCACAGCCGTTTTCAGATAGCCCTCAATGCAAAGGCTCTAGACGCAAATATTGGTGTGAGAGCTAATTCAATCAAGGAAACACTGCATGTTGGTGAAGGGCATATTGAAGAAGGATCAGCCGAGTGGTTCTTGTGGGAGAACAACTCCATTTGGCTCACTAACTTCACACACCATCAAGCTTTCAAGCAGCTCTCAAGGAAACTCAGTTTTCACACTCTATGCTTAGTGCCCTTTGAGAGCATTATCTAGGAATGAACCTGGTAGAGCATCCCACACAAACGAATGCTCCACATGCGGGTTTCACATGCCACCAACTCCACATTCTCAGGCAACTTCAGCGCCACAGCCATTTTCAGATAGCCCTCAATGCAAAGGCTCTAGACGCAAATATTGGTGTGAGAGCTAATTCAATCAAGGAAACACTGCATATTGGTGAAGGGCATATTGAAGAAGGATCAGCCGAGTGGTTCTTGTGGGAGAACAACTCCATTTGGCTCACTAACTTCACACACCATCAGGCTTCCAAGCAGCTCTCAAGGAAACTCAGTTTTCACACTCTATGCTTAGTGCCCTTTGAGAGCCTAGGACTGAAATGAAGCTTGGTGAGCATCCCACACAAACGAATGCTCCACATGCGGGTTTCACATGCCACCAACTCCACATTCTCAGGCAACTTCAGCGCCACAGCCGTTTTCAGATAGCCCTCAATGCAAAGGCTCTAGACGCAAATATTGGTGTGAGAACTAATTCAATCAAGGAAACACTGCATATTGGTGAAGGGCATATTGAAGAAGGATCAGTCGAGTGGTTCTTGTGGGAGAACAACTCCATTTGGCTCACTAACTTCACACACCATCAGGCTTCCAAGCAGCTCTCAAGGAAACTCAGTTTTCACACTCTATGCTTAGTGCCCTTTGAGAGCCTAGGACTGAAATGAAGCTTGGTGAGCATCCCACACAAACGAATGCTCCACATGCGGGTTTCACATGCCACCAACTCCACATTCACAGGCAACTTCAGCGCCACAGCCGTTTTCAGATAGCCCTCAATGCAAAGGCTCTAGACGCAAATATTGGTGTGAGAGCTAATTCAATCAAGGAAACACTGCATGTTGGTGAAGGGCATATTGAAGAAGGATCAGCTGAGTGGTTCTTGTGGGAGAACAACTCCATTTGGCTCACTAACTTCACACACCATCAGGCTTCCAAGCAGCTCTCAAGGAAACTCAGTTTTCACACTCTATGCTTAGTGCCCTTTGAGTGCATTATCTAGGAATGAACCTGGTAGAGCATCCCACACAAACGAATGCTCCACATGCGGGTTTCACATGCCACCAACTCCACATTCTCAGGCAACTTCAGCGCCACTATCGTTTTCAGATAGCCCTCAATGCAAAGGCTCTAGACACAAATATTGGTGTGAGAGCTAATTCATTCAAGGAAACACTGCATATTGGTGAAGGGCATATTGAAGAAGGATCAGCCGAGTGGTTCTTGTGGGAGAACAACTCCATTTGGCTCACTAACTTCACACACCATCAGGCTTCCAAGCAGCTCTCAAGGAAACTCAGTTTTCACACTCTATGCTTAGTGCCCTTTGAGAGCCTAGGACTGAAATGAAGCTTGGTGAGCATCCCACACAAACGAATGCTCCACATGCGGGTTTCACATGCCACCAACTCCACATTCTCAGGCAACTTCAGCGCCACAGCCGTTTTCACATAGCCCTCAATGCAAAGGCTCTAGACGCAAATATTGGTGTGAGAACTAATTCAATCAAGGAAACACTGCATATTGGTGAAGGGCATATTGAAGAAGGATCAGTCGAGTGGTTCTTGTGGGAGAACAACTCCATTTGGCTCACTAACTTCACACACCATCAGGCTTCCAAGCAGCTCTCAAGGAAACTCAGTTTTCACACTCTATGCTTAGTGCCCTTTGAGAGCCTAGGACTGAAATGAAGCTTGGTGAGCATCCCACACAAACGAATGCTCCACATGCGGGTTTCACATGCCACCAACTCCACATTCACAGGCAACTTCAGCGCCACAGCCGTTTTCAGATAGCCCTCAATGCAAAGGCTCTAGACACAAATATTGGTGTGAGAGCTAATTCAATCAAGGAAACACTGCATGTTGGTGAAGGGCATATTGAAGAAGGATCAGCTGAGTGGTTGTTGTGGGAGAACAACTCCATTTGGCTCACTAACTTCACACACCATCAGGCTTCCAAGCAGCTCTCAAGGAAACTCAGTTTTCACACTCTATGCTTAGTGCCCTTTGAGTGCATTATCTAGGAATGAACCTGGTAGAGCATCCCACACAAACGAATGCTCCACATGCGGGTTTCACATGCCACCAACTCCACATTCTCAGGCAACTTCAGCGCCACTACCGTTTTCAGATAGCCCTCAATGCAAAGGCTCTAGACACAAATATTGGTGTGAGAGCTAATTCATTCAAGGAAACACTGCATATTGGTGAAGGGCATATTGAAGAAGGATCAGCCGAGTGGTTCTTGTGGGAGAACAACTCCATTTGGCTCACTAACTTCACACACCATCAGGCTTCCAAGCAGCTCTCAAGGAAACTCAGTTTTCACACTCTATGCTTAGTGCCCTTTGAGAGCCTAGGACTGAAATGAAGCTTGGTGAGCATCCCACACAAACGAATGCTCCACATGCGGGTTTCGCATGCCACCAACTCCACATTCTCAGGCAACTTCAGCGCCAAACCCGTTTTCAGATAGCCCTCAATGCAAAGGCTCTAGACGCAAATATTGGTGTGAGAGCTAATTCAATCAAGGAAACACTGCATATTGGTGAAGGGCATATTGAAGAAGGATCAGTCGAGTGGTTCTTGTGGGAGAACAACTCCATTTGGCTCACTAACTTCACACACCATCAGGCTTCCAAGCAGCTCTCAAGGAAACTCAGTTTTCACACTCTATGCTTAGTGCCCTTTGAGAGCCTAGGACTGAAATGAAGCTTGGTGAGCATCCCACACAAACGAATGCTCCACATGCGGGTTTCACATGCCACCAACTCCACATTCACAGGCAACTTCAGCGCCACAGCCGTTTTCAGATAGCCCTCAATGCAAAGGCTCTAGACGCAAATATTGGTGTGAGAGCTAATTCAATCAAGGAAACACTGCATGTTGGTGAAGGGCATATTGAAGAAGGATCAGCTGAGTGGTTGTTGTGGGAGAACAACTCCATTTGGCTCACTAACTTCACACACCATCAGGCTTCCAAGCAGCTCTCAAGGAAACTCAGTTTTCACACTCTATGCTTAGTGCCCTTTGAGTGCATTATCTAGGAATGAACCTGGTAGAGCATCCCACACAAACGAATGCTCCACATGCGGGTTTCACATGCCACCAACTCCACATTCTCAGGCAACTTCAGCGCCACTATCGTTTTCAGATAGCCCTCAATGCAAAGGCTCTAGACACAAATATTGGTGTGAGAGCTAATTCATTCAAGGAAACACTGCATATTGGTGAAGGGCATATTGAAGAAGGATCAGCCGAGTGGTTCTTGTGGGAGAACAACTCCATTTGGCTCACTAACTTCACACACCATCAGGCTTCCAAGCAGCTCTCAAGGAAACTCAGTTTTCACACTCTATGCTTAGTGCCCTTTGAGAGCCTAGGACTGAAATGAAGCTTGGTGAGCATCCCACACAAACGAATGCTCCACATGAGGGTTTCACATGCCACCAACTCCACATTCTCAGGCAACTTCAGCGCCACAGCCGTTTTCAGATAGCCCTCAATGCAAAGGCTCTAGACGCAAATATTGGTGTGAGAACTAATTCAATCAAGGAAACACTGCATATTGGTGAAGGGCATATTGAAGAAGGATCAGTCGAGTGGTTCTTGTGGGAGAACAACTCCATTTGGCTCACTAACTTCACACACCATCAGGCTTCCAAGCAGCTCTCAAGGAAACTCAGTTTTCACACTCTATGCTTAGTGCCCTTTGAGAGCCTAGGACTGAAATGAAGCTTGGTGAGCATCCCACACAAACGAATGCTCCACATGCGGGTTTCACATGCCACCAACTCCACATTCACAGGCAACTTCAGCGCCACAGCCGTTTTCAGATAGCCCTCCATGCAAAGGCTCTAGACGCAAATATTGGTGTGAGAGCTAATTCAATCAAGGAAACACTGCATGTTGGTGAAGGGCATATTGAAGAAGGATCAGCCGAGTGGTTCTTGTGGGAGAACAACTCCATTTGGCTCACTAACTTCACACACCATCAGGCTTCCAAGCAGCTCTCAAGGAAACTCAGTTTTCACACTCTATGCTTAGTGCCCTTTGAGTGCATTATCTAGGAATGAACCTGGTAGAGCATCCCACACAAACGAATGCTCCACATGCGGGTTTCACATGCCACCAACTCCACATTCTCAGGCAACTTCAGCGCCACTACCGTTTTCAGATAGCCCTCAATGCAAAGGCTCTAGACACAAATATTGGTGTGAGAGCTAATTCATTCAAGGAAACACTGCATATTGGTGAAGGGCATATTGAAGAAGGATCAGCCGAGTGGTTCTTGTGGGAGAACAACTCCATTTGGCTCACTAACTTCACACACCATCAGGCTTCCAAGCAGCTCTCAAGGAAACTCAGTTTTCACACTCTATGCTTAGTGCCCTTTGAGAGCCTAGGACTGAAATGAAGCTTGGTGAGCATCCCACACAAACGAATGCTCCACATGCGGGTTTCACATGCCACCAACTCCACATTCACAGGCAACTTCAGCGCCACAGCCGTTTTCAGATAGCCCTCCATGCAAAGGCTCTAGACGCAAATATTGGTGTGAGAGCTAATTCAATCAAGGAAACACTGCATGTTGGTGAAGGGCATATTGAAGAAGGATCAGCCGAGTGGTTCTTGTGGGAGAACAACTCCATTTGGCTCACTAACTTCACACACCATCAGGCTTCCAAGCAGCTCTCAAGGAAACTCAGTTTTCACACTCTATGCTTAGTGCCCTTTGAGTGCATTATCGAGGAATCAACCTGGTAGAGCATCCCACACAAACGAATGCTCCACATGCGGGTTTCACATGCCACCAACTCCACATTCTCAGGCAACTTCAGCGCCACAGCCGTTTTCACATAGCCCTCAATGCAAAGGCTCTAGACGCAAATATTGGTGTGAGAGCTAATTCAATCAAGGAAACACTGCATGCTGGTGAAGGGCATATTGAAGAAGGATCAGCCGAGTGGTTCTTGTGGGAGAACAACTCCATTTGGCTCACTAACTTCACACACCATCAGGCTTCCAAGCAGCTCTCAAGGAAACTCAGTTTTCACACTCTATGCTTAGTGCCCTTTGAGAGCCTAGGACTGAAATGAAGCTTGGTGAGCATCCCACACAAACGAATGCTCCACATGCGGGTTTCACATGCCACCAACTCCACATTCTCAGGCAACTTCAGCGCCACAGCCGTTTTCACATAGCCCTCAATGCAAAGGCTCTAGACGCAAATATTGGTGTGAGAGCTAATTCAATCAAGGAAACACTGCATATTGGTGAAGGGCATATTGAAGAAGGTTCAGTCGAGTGGTTCTTGTGGGAGAACAACTCCATTTGGCTCACTAACTTCACACACCATCAGGCTTCCAAGCAGCTCTCAAGTAAACTCAGTTTTCACACTCTATGCTTAGTGCCCTTTGTGAGCCTAGGACTGAAATGAAGCTTGGTGAGTATCCCACACAAACGAATGCTCCACATGCGGGTTTCACATGCCACCAACTCCACATTCACAGGCAACTTCAGCGCCACAGCCGTTTTCAGATAGCCCTCAATGCAAAGGCTCTAGACGCAAATATTTGTGTGAGAGCTAATTCAATCAAGGAAACACTGCATGTTGGTGAAGGGCATATTGAAGAAGGATCAGCCGAGTGGTTCTTGTGGGAGAACAACTCCATTTGGCTCACTAACTTCACACACCATCAAGCTTTCAAGCAGCTCTCAAGGAAACTCAGTTTTCACACTCTATGCTTAGTGCCCTTTGAGTGCATTATCTAGGAATGAACCTGGTAGAGCATGCCACACAAACGAATGCTCCACATGCGGGTTTCACATGCCACGAACTCCACATTCTCAGGCAACTTCAGCGCCACAGCCGTTTTCAGATAGCCCTCAATGCAAAGGCTCTAGACGCAAATATTGGTGTGAGAGCTAATTCAATCAAGGAAACACTGCATGTTGGTGAAGGGCATATTGAAGAAGGATCAGCCGAGTGGTTCTTGTGGGAGAACAACTCCATTTGGCTCACTAACTTCACACACCATCAGGCTTCCAAGCAGCTCTCAAGGAAACTCAGTTTTCACACTCTATGCTTAGTGCCCTTTGAGAGCCTAGGACTGAAATGAAGCTTGGTGAGCATCCCACACAAACGAATGCTCCACATGCGGGTTTCACATGCCACCAACTCCACATTCACCGGCAACTTCAGCGCCACAGCCGTTTTCACATAGCCCTCAATGCAAAGGCTCTAGACGCAAATATTGGTGTGAGAGCTAATTCAATCAAGGAAACACTGCATGTTGGTGAAGGGCATATTGAAGAAGGATCAGCCGAGTGGTTCTTGTGGGAGAACAACTCCATTTGGCTCACTAACTTCACACACCATCAGGCTTCCAAGCAGCTTTCAAGGAAACTCAGTTTTCACACTCTATGCTTAGTGCCCTTTGAGTGCATTATGTAGGAATGAACCTGGTAGAGCATCCCACACAAACGAATGCTCCACATGCGGGTTTCACATGCCACCAACTTCACATTCTCAGGCAACTTCAGCGCCACAGCCATTTTCAGATAGCCCACAATGCAAAGGCTCTAGACGCAAATATTGGTGTGAGAGCTAATTCAATCAAGGAAACACTGCATATTGGTGAAGGGCATATTGAAGAAGGATCAGCCGAGTGGTTCTTGTGGGAGAACAACTCCATTTGGCTCACTAACTTCACACACCATCAGGCTTCCAAGCAGCTCTCAAGGAAACTCAGTTTTCACACTCTATGCTTAGTGCCCTTTGAGAGCCTAGGACTGAAATGAAGCTTGGTGAGCATCCCACACAAACGAATGCTCCACATGCGGGTTTCACATGCCACCAACTCCACATTCACAGGCAACTTCAGCGCCACAGCCGTTTTCAGATAGCCCTCAATGCAAAGGCTCTAGACGCAAATATTGGTGTGAGAACTAATTCAATCAAGGAAACACTGCATATTGGTGAAGGGCATATTGAAGAAGGATCAGTCGAGTGGTTCTTGTGGGAGAACAACTCCATTTGGCTCACTAACTTCACACACCATCAGGCTTCCAAGCAGCTCTCAAGGAAACTCAGTTTTCACACTCTATGCTTAGTGCCCTTTGAGAGCCTAGGACTGAAATGAATCTTGGTGAGCATCCCACACAAACGAATGCTCCACATGCGGGTTTCACATGCCACCAACTCCACATTCACAGGCAACTTCAGCGCCACAGCCGTTTTCAGATAGCCCTCAATGCAAAGGCTCTAGACGCAAATATTGGTGTGAGAGCTAATTCAATCAAGGAAACACTGCATGTTGGTGAAGGGCATATTGAAGAAGAATCAGCCGAGTGGTTCTTGTGGGAGAACAACTCCATTTGGCTCACTAACTTCACACACCATCAGGCTTCCAAGCAGCTCTCAAGGAAACTCAGTTTTCACACTCTATGCTTAGTGCCCTTTGAGTGCATTATCTAGGAATGAACCTGGTAGAGCATCCCACACAAACGAATGCTCCACATGCGGGTTTCACATGCCACCAACTCCACATTCTCAGGCAACTTCAGCGCCACAGCCATTTTCAGATAGCCCACAATGCAAAGGCTCTAGACGCAAATATTGGTGTGAGAGCTAATTCAATCAAGGAAACACTGCATATTGGTGAAGGGCATATTGAAGAAGGATCAGCCGAGTGGTTCTTGTGGGAGAACAACTCCATTTGGCTCACTAACTTCACACACCATCAGGCTTCCAAGCAGCTCTCAAGGAAACTCAGTTTTCACACTCTATGCTTAGTGCCCTTTGAGAGCCTAGGACTGAAATGAAGCTTGGTGAGCATCCCACACAAACGAATGCTCCACATGCGGGTTTCACATGCCACCAACTCCACATTCACAGGCAACTTCAGCGCCACAGCCGTTTTCAGATAGCCCTCAATGCAAAGGCTCTAGACGCAAATATTGGTGTGAGAACTAATTCAATCAAGGAAACACTGCATATTGGTGAAGGGCATATTGAAGAAGGATCAGTCGAGTGGTTCTTGTGGGAGAACAACTCCATTTGGCTCACTAACTTCACACACCATCAGGCTTCCAAGCAGCTCTCAAGGAAACTCAGTTTTCACACTCTATGCTTAGTGCCCTTTGAGAGCCTAGGACTGAAATGAAGCTTGGTGAGCATCCCACACAAACGAATGCTCCACATGCGGGTTTCACATGCCACCAACTCCACATTCACAGGCAACTTCAGCGCCACAGCCGTTTTCAGATAGCCCTCAATGCAAAGGCTCTAGACGCAAATATTGGTGTGAGAGCTAATTCAATCAAGGAAACACTGCATGTTGGTGAAGGGCATATTGAAGAAGGATCAGCTGAGTGGTTGTTGTGGGAGAACAACTCCATTTGGCTCACTAACTTCACACACCATCAGGCTTCCAAGCAGCTCTCAAGGAAACTCAGTTTTCACACTCTATGCTTAGTGCCCTTTGAGTGCATTATCTAGGAATGAACCTGGTAGAGCATCCCACACAAACGAATGCTCCACATGCGGGTTTCACATGCCACCAACTCCACATTCTCAGGCAACTTCAGCGCCACTACCATTTTCACACAGCCCTCAATGCAAAGGCTCTAGACGCAAATATTGTTGTGAGAGCTAATTCAATCAAGGAAACACTGCATGTTGGTGAAGGGCATATTGAAGAAGGATCAGCCGAGTGGTTCTTGTGGGAGAACAACTCCATTTGGCTCACTAACTTCACACACCATCAGGCTTCCAAGCAGCTCTCAAGGAAACTCAGTTTTCACACTCTATGCTTAGTGCACTTTGAGAGCCTAGGACTGAAATGGAGCTTGGTGAGCATCCCACACAAACAAATGCTCCACATGCGGGTTTCACATGCCACCAACTCCACATTCTCAGGCAACTTCAGCGCCACAGCCGTTTTCAGATAGCCCTCAATGCAAAGGCTCTAGACGCAAATATTGGTGTGAGAGCTAATTCAATCAAGGAAACACTGCATGTTGGTGAAGGGCATATTGAAGAAGGATCAGCCGAGTGGTTCTTGTGGGAGAACAACTCCATTTGGCTCACTAACTTCACACACCATCAGGCTTCCAAGCAGCTCTCAAGGAAACTCAGTTTTCACACTCTATGCTTAGTGCCCTTTGAGAGCATTATCTAGGAATGAACCTGGTAGAGCATCTCACATAAACAAATGTTCCACATGTGTTTTTCACATGCCACCAACTCCACATTCACAGGCAACTTCAGCGCCACAGCCGTTTTCAGATAGCCCTCAATGCAAAGGCTCTAGACGCAAATATTGGTGTGAGAGCTAATTCAATCAAGGAAACACTGCATGCTGGTGAAGGGCATATTGAAGAAGGATCAGCCGAGTGGTTCTTGTGGGAGAACAACTCCATTTGGCTCACTAACTTCACACACCATCAGGCTTCCAAGCAGCTCTCAAGGAAACTCAGTTTTCACACTCTATGCTTAGTGCCCTTTGAGAGCCTAGGACTGAAATGAAGCTTGGTGAGCATCCCACACAAACGAATGCTCCACATGCGGGTTTCACATGCCACCAACTCCACATTCTCAGGCAACTTCAGCGCCACAGCCGTTTTCACATAGCCCTCAATGCAAAGGCTCTAGACGCAAATATTGGTGTGAGAGCTAATTCAATCAAGGAAACACTGCATATTGGTGAAGGGCATATTGAAGAAGGTTCAGTCGAGTGGTTCTTGTGGGAGAACAACTCCATTTGGCTCACTAACTTCACACACCATCAGGCTTCCAAGCAGCTCTCAAGTAAACTCAGTTTTCACACTCTATGCTTAGTGCCCTTTGTGAGCCTAGGACTGAAATGAAGCTTGGTGAGTATCCCACACAAACGAATGCTCCACATGCGGGTTTCACATGCCACCAACTCCACATTCACAGGCAACTTCAGCGCCACAGCCGTTTTCAGATAGCCCTCAATGCAAAGGCTCTAGACGCAAATATTGGTGTGAGAGCTAATTCAATCAAGGAAACACTGCATGTTGGTGAAGGGCATATTGAAGAAGGATCAGCCGAGTGGTTCTTGTGGGAGAACAACTCCATTTGGCTCACTAACTTCACACACCATCAAGCTTTCAAGCAGCTCTCAAGGAAACTCAGTTTTCACACTCTATGCTTAGTGCCCTTTGAGTGCATTATCTAGGAATGAACCTGGTAGAGCATGCCACACAAACGAATGCTCCACATGCGGGTTTCACATGCCACGAACTCCACATTCTCAGGCAACTTCAGCGCCACAGCCGTTTTCAGATAGCCCTCAATGCAAAGGCTCTAGACGCAAATATTGGTGTGAGAGCTAATTCAATCAAGGAAACACTGCATGTTGGTGAAGGGCATATTGAAGAAGGATCAGCCGAGTGGTTCTTGTGGGAGAACAACTCCATTTGGCTCACTAACTTCACACACCATCAGGCTTCCAAGCAGCTCTCAAGGAAACTCAGTTTTCACACTCTATGCTTAGTGCACTTTGAGAGCCTAGGACTGAAATGAAGCTTGGTGAGCATCCCACACAAACGAATGCTCCACATGCGGGTTTCACATGCCACCAACTCCACATTCACCGGCAACTTCAGCGCCACAGCCGTTTTCACATAGCCCTCAATGCAAAGGCTCTAGACGCAAATATTGGTGTGAGAGCTAATTCAATCAAGGAAACACTGCATGTTGGTGAAGGGCATATTGAAGAAGGATCAGCCGAGTGGTTCTTGTGGGAGAACAACTCCATTTGGCTCACTAACTTCACACACCATCAGGCTTCCAAGCAGCTTTCAAGGAAACTCAGTTTTCACACTCTATGCTTAGTGCCCTTTGAGTGCATTATGTAGGAATGAACCTGGTAGAGCATCCCACACAAACGAATGCTCCACATGCGGGTTTCACATGCCACCAACTTCACATTCTCAGGCAACTTCAGCGCCACAGCCATTTTCAGATAGCCCACAATGCAAAGGCTCTAGACGCAAATATTGGTGTGAGAGCTAATTCAATCAAGGAAACACTGCATATTGGTGAAGGGCATATTGAAGAAGGATCAGCCGAGTGGTTCTTGTGGGAGAACAACTCCATTTGGCTCACTAACTTCACACACCATCAGGCTTCCAAGCAGCTCTCAAGGAAACTCAGTTTTCACACTCTATGCTTAGTGCCCTTTGAGAGCCTAGGACTGAAATGAAGCTTGGTGAGCATCCCACACAAACGAATGCTCCACATGCGGGTTTCACATGCCACCAACTCCACATTCACAGGCAACTTCAGCGCCACAGCCGTTTTCAGATAGCCCTCAATGCAAAGGCTCTAGACGCAAATATTGGTGTGAGAACTAATTCAATCAAGGAAACACTGCATATTGGTGAAGGGCATATTGAAGAAGGATCAGTCGAGTGGTTCTTGTGGGAGAACAACTCCATTTGGCTCACTAACTTCACACACCATCAGGCTTCCAAGCAGCTCTCAAGGAAACTCAGTTTTCACACTCTATGCTTAGTGCCCTTTGAGAGCCTAGGACTGAAATGAATCTTGGTGAGCATCCCACACAAACGAATGCTCCACATGCGGGTTTCACATGCCACCAACTCCACATTCACAGGCAACTTCAGCGCCACAGCCGTTTTCAGATAGCCCTCAATGCAAAGGCTCTAGACGCAAATATTGGTGTGAGAGCTAATTCAATCAAGGAAACACTGCATGTTGGTGAAGGGCATATTGAAGAAGGATCAGCCGAGTGGTTCTTGTGGGAGAACAACTCCATTTGGCTCACTAACTTCACACACCATCAGGCTTCCAAGCAGCTCTCAAGGAAACTCAGTTTTCACACTCTATGCTTAGTGCCCTTTGAGTGCATTATCTAGGAATGAACCTGGTAGAGCATCCCACACAAACGAATGCTCCACATGCGGGTTTCACATGCCACCAACTCCACATTCTCAGGCAACTTCAGCGCCACAGCCATTTTCAGATAGCCCACAATGCAAAGGCTCTAGACGCAAATATTGGTGTGAGAGCTAATTCAATCAAGGAAACACTGCATATTGGTGAAGGGCATATTGAAGAAGGATCAGCCGAGTGGTTCTTGTGGGAGAACAACTCCATTTGGCTCACTAACTTCACACACCATCAGGCTTCCAAGCAGCTCTCAAGGAAACTCAGTTTTCACACTCTATGCTTAGTGCCCTTTGAGAGCCTAGGACTGAAATGAAGCTTGGTGAGCATCCCACACAAACGAATGCTCCACATGCGGGTTTCACATGCCACCAACTCCACATTCACAGGCAACTTCAGCGCCACAGCCGTTTTCAGATAGCCCTCAATGCAAAGGCTCTAGACGCAAATATTGGTGTGAGAACTAATTCAATCAAGGAAACACTGCATATTGGTGAAGGGCATATTGAAGAAGGATCAGTCGAGTGGTTCTTGTGGGAGAACAACTCCATTTGGCTCACTAACTTCACACACCATCAGGCTTCCAAGCAGCTCTCAAGGAAACTCAGTTTTCACACTCTATGCTTAGTGCCCTTTGAGAGCCTAGGACTGAAATGAAGCTTGGTGAGCATCCCACACAAACGAATGCTCCACATGCGGGTTTCACATGCCACCAACTCCACATTCACAGGCAACTTCAGCGCCACAGCCGTTTTCAGATAGCCCTCAATGCAAAGGCTCTAGACGCAAATATTGGTGTGAGAGCTAATTCAATGAAGGAAACACTGCATGTTGGTGAAGGGCATATTGAAGAAGGATCAGCTGAGTGGTTGTTGTGGGAGAACAACTCCATTTGGCTCACTAACTTCACACACCATCAGGCTTCCAAGCAGCTCTCAAGGAAACTCAGTTTTCACACTCTATGCTTAGTGCCCTTTGAGTGCATTATCTAGGAATGAACCTGGTAGAGCATCCCACACAAACGAATGCTCCACATGCGGGTTTCACATGCCACCAACTCCACATTCTCAGGCAACTTCAGCGCCACTACCATTTTCACACAGCCCTCAATGCAAAGGCTCTAGACGCAAATATTGTTGTGAGAGCTAATTCAATCAAGGAAACACTGCATGTTGGTGAAGGGCATATTGAAGAAGGATCAGCCGAGTGGTTCTTGTGGGAGAACAACTCCATTT
Source organism: Ochotona princeps (assembly GCF_030435755.1). NCBI lineage: Eukaryota > Metazoa > Chordata > Mammalia > Lagomorpha > Ochotonidae > Ochotona > Ochotona princeps. Next base: position 25,514 of record NW_026697377.1, on the reverse strand, counting down.
GGCTCACTAACTTCACACACCATCAGGCTTCCAAGCAGCTCTCAAGGAAACTCAGTTTTCACACTCTATGCTTAGTGCACTTTGAGAGCCTAGGACTGAAATGGAGCTTGGTGAGCATCCCACACAAACAAATGCTCCACATGCGGGTTTCACATGCCACCAACTCCACATTCTCAGGCAACTTCAGCGCCACAGCCGTTTTCAGATAGCCCTCAATGCAAAGGCTCTAGACGCAAATATTGGTGTGAGAGCTAATTCAATCAAGGAAACACTGCATGTTGGTGAAGGGCATATTGAAGAAGGATCAGCCGAGTGGTTCTTGTGGGAGAACAACTCCATTTGGCTCACTAACTTCACACACCATCAGGCTTCCAAGCAGCTCTCAAGGAAACTCAGTTTTCACACTCTATGCTTAGTGCCCTTTGAGAGCATTATCTAGGAATGAACCTGGTAGAGCATCTCACATAAACAAATGTTCCACATGTGTTTTTCACATGCCACCAACTCCACATTCACAGGCAACTTCAGCGCCACAGCCGTTTTCAGATAGCCCTCAATGCAAAGGCTCTAGACGCAAATATTGGTGTGAGAGCTAATTCAATCAAGGAAACACTGCATGTTGGTGAAGGGCATATTTAAGAAGGATCAGCCGAGTGATTCTTGTGGGAGAACAACTCCATTTGGCTCACTAACTTCACACACCATCAGGCTTCCAAGCAGCTCTCAAGGAAACTCAGTTTTCACACTCTATGCTTAGTGCCCTTTGAGAGCCTAGGACTGAAATGAAGCTTGGTGAGCATCCCACACAAACGAATGCTTCACATGCGGGTTTCACATGCCACCAACTCCACATTCACAGGCAACTTCAGCGCCACAGCCGTTTTCAGATTGCCCTCAATACAAAGGCTCTAGACGCAAATATTGGTGTGAGAGCTAATTCAATCAAGGAAACACTGCATGTTGGTGAAGGGCATATTGAAGAAGGATCAGTCGAGTGGTTCTTGTGGGAGAACAACTCCATTTGGCTCACTAACTTCACACACCATCAGGCTTCCAAGCAGCCCTCAAGGAAACTCAGTTTTCACACTCTATGCTTAGTGCCCTTTGAGTGCCTAGGACTGAAATGAAGCTTGGTGAGCATCCCACACAAACGAATGCTCCACATGCGGGTTTCACATGCCACCAACTCCACATTCACAGGCAACTTCAGCGCCACTACCGTTTTCAGATAACCCTCAATGCAAAGGCTCTAGACGCAAATATTGGTGTGAGAGCTAATTCAATCAAGGAAACACTGCATGTTGGTGAAGGGCATATTGAAGAAGGATCAGCCGAGTGGTTCTTGTGGGAGAACAACTCCATTTGGCTCACTAACTTCACACACCATCAGGCTTCCAAGCAGCTCTCAAGGAAACTCAGTTTTCACACTCTATGCTTAGTGCCCTTTGAGTGCATTATCTAGGAATGAACCTGGTAGAGCATCCCACACAAACGAATGCTCCACATGCGGGTTTCACATGCCACCAACTCCACATTCACAGGCAACTTCAGCGCCACTACCGTTTTCAGATAACCCTCAATGCAAAGGCTCTAGACGCAAATATTGGTGTGAGAGCTAATTCAATCAAGGAAACACTGCATGTTGGTGAAGGGCATATTGAAGAAGGATCAGCCGAGTGGTTCTTGTGGGAGAACAACTCCATTTGGCTCACTAACTTCATACACCATCAGGCTTCCAAGCAGCTCTCAAGGAAACTCAGTTTTCACACTCTATGCTTAGTGCACTTTGAGAGCCTAGGACTGAAATGAAGCTTGGTGAGCATCCCACACAAGTGAATGCTCCACATGCGGGTTTCACATGCCACCAACTCCACATTCACAGGCAACTTCAGCGCCACAGCCGTTTTCAGATAGCCCTCAATGCAAAGGCTCTAGACGCAAATATTGGTGTGAGAGCTAATTCAATCAAGGAAACACTGCATGTTGGTGAAGGGCATATTGAAGAAGGATCAGCCGAGTGGTTCTTGTGGGAGAACAACTCCATTTGGCTCACTAACTTCACACACCATCAGGCTTCCAAGCAGCTCTCAAGGAAACTCAGTTTTCACACTCTATGCTTAGTGCCCTTTGAGTGCATTATCTAGGAATGAACCTGGTAGAGCATCCCACACAAACGAATGCTCCACATGCGGGTTTCACATGCCACCAACTCCACATTCACAGGCAACTTCAGCGCCACTACCGTTTTCAGATAACCCTCAATGCAAAGGCTCTAGACGCAAATATTGGTGTGAGAGCTAATTCAATCAAGGAAACACTGCATGTTGGTGAAGGGCATATTGAAGAAGGATCAGCCGAGTGGTTCTTGTGGGAGCACAACTCCATTTGGCTCACTAACTTCATACACCATCAGGCTTCCAAGCAGCTCTCAAGGAAACTCAGTTTTCACACTCTATGCTTAGTGCACTTTGAGAGCCTAGGACTGAAATGAAGCTTGGTGAGCATCCCACACAAGTGAATGCTCCACATGCGGGTTTCACATGCCACCAACTCCACATTCACAGGCAACTTCAGCGCCACAGCCGTTTTCAGATAGCCCTCAATGCAAAGGCTCTAGACGCAAATATTGGTGTGAGAGCTAATTCAATCAAGGAAACACTGCATGTTGGTGAAGGGCATATTGAAGAAGGATCAGCCGAGTGGTTCTTGTGGGAGAACAACTCCATTTGGCTCACTAACTTCACACACCCATCAGGCTTCCAAGCAGCCCTCAAGGAAACTCAGTTTTCACACTCTATGCTTAGTGCCCTTTGAGTGCATTATCTAGGAATGAACCTGGTAGAGCATCCCACACAAACGAATGCTCCACATGCGGGTTTCACATGCCACCAACTCCACATTCTCAGGCAACTTCAGCGCCACAGCCGTTTTCAGATAGCTCTCAATGCAAAGGCTCTAGACGCAAATATTGGTGTGAGAGCTAATTCAATCAAGGAAACACTGCATGTTGGTGAAGGGCATATTGAAGAAGGATCAGCCGAGTGGTTCTTGTGGGAGAACAACTCCATTTGGCTCACTAACTTCACACACCATCAGGCTTCCAAGCAGCTCTCAAGGAAACTCAGTTTTCACACTCTATGCTTAGTGCACTTTGAGTGCATTATCTAGGAATGAACCTGGTAGAGCATCCCACACAAACGAATGCTCCACATGCGGGTTTCACATGCCACCAACTCCACATTCTCAGGCAACTTCAGCGCCACAACCGTTTTCACATAGCCCTCAATGCAAAGGCTCTAGACGCAAATATTGGTGTGAGAGCTAATTCAATCAAGGAAACACTGCATGTTGGTGAAGGGCATATTGAAGAAGGATCAGCCGAGTGGTTCTTGTGGGAGAACAACTCCATTTGGCTCACTAACTTCACACACCATCAGGCTTCCAAGCAGCTCTCAAGGAAACTCAGTTTTCACACTCTATGCTTAGTGCCCTTTGAGTGCATTATCTAGGAATGAACCTGGGAGAGCATCTCACACAAACAAATGTTCCACATGTGGGTTTCACATGCCACCAACTCCACATTCACAGGCAACTTCAGCGCCACAGCCGTTTTCAGATAGCCCTCAATGCAAAGGCTCTAGACGCAAATATTGGTGTGAGAGCTAATTAAATCAAGGAAACACTGCATGTTGGTGAAGGGCATATTGAAGAAGGATCAGCCGAGTGGTTCTTGTGGGAGAACAACTCCATTTGGCTCACTAACTTCACACACCATCAGGCTTCCAAGCAGCTCTCAAGGAAACTCAGTTTTCACACTCTATGCTTAGTGCCCTTTGAGTGCCTAGGACTGAAATGATGCTTGGTGAGCATCCCACACAAACGAATGCTCCACATGCGGGTTTCACATGCCACCAACTCCACATTCACAGGCAACTTCAGCGCCACTACCGTTTTCAGATAACCCTCAATGCAAAGGCTCTAGACGCAAATATTGGTGTGAGAGCTAATTCAATCAAGGAAACACTGCATGTTGGTGAAGGGCATATTGAAGAAGGATCAGCCGAGTGGTTCTTGTGGGAGAACAACTCCATTTGGCTCACTAACTTCACACACCATCAGGCTTCCAAGCAGCTCTCAAGGAAACTCAGTTTTCACACTCTATGCTTAGTGCCCTTTGAGTGCATTATCTAGGAATGAACCTGGTAGAGCATCCCACACAAACGAATGCTCCACATGCGGGTTTCACATGCCACCAACTCCACATTCTCAGGCAACTTCAGCGCCACAGCAGTTTTCACATAGCCCTCAATGCAAAGGCTCTAGACGCAAATATTGGTGTGAGAGCTAATTCAAAAAAGGAAACACTGCATGTTGGTGAAGGGCATATTGAAGAAGGATCAGCCAAGTGGTTCTTGTGGGAGAACAACTCCATTTGGCTCACTAACTTCACACACCATCAGGCTTCCAAGCAGCTCTCAAGGAAACTCACTTTTCACACTCTATGCTTAGTGCCCTTTGAGTGCATTATCTAGGAATGAACCTGGTAGAGCATCCCACACAAACGAATGCTCCACATGCGGGTTTCACATGCCACCAACTCCACATTCTCAGGCAACTTCAGCGCCACAGCCGTTTTCAGATAGCTCTCAATGCAAAGGCTCTAGATGCAAATATTGGTGTGAGAGCTAATTCAATCAAGGAAACACTGCATGTTGGTGAAGGGCATATTGAAGAAGGATCAGCCGAGTGGTTCTTGTGGGAGAACAACTCCATTTGGCTCACGAACTTCATACACCATCAGGCTTCCAAGCAGCTCTCAAGGAAACTCAGTTTTCACACTCTATGCTTAGTGCACTTTGAGAGCCTAGGACTGAAATGAAGCTTGGTGAGCATCCCACACAAGTGAATGCTCCACATGCGGGTTTCACATGCCACCAACTCCACATTCACAGGCAACTTCAGCGCCACAGCCGTTTTCAGATAGCCCTCAATGCAAAGGCTCTAGACGCAAATATTGGTGTGAGAGCTAATTCAATCAAGGAAACACTGCATGTTGGTGAAGGGCATATTGAAGAAGGATCAGCCGAGTGGTTCTTGTGGGAGAACAACTCCATTTGGCTCACTAACTTCACACACCATCAGGCTTCCAAGCAGCTCTCAAGGAAACTCAGTTTTCACACTCTATGCTTAGTGCCCTTTGAGTGCATTATCTAGGAATGAACCTGGTAGAGCATCCCACACAAACGAATGCTCCACATGCGGGTTTCACATGCCACCAACTCCACATTCTCAGGCAACTTCAGCGCCACTACCGTTTTCAGATAGCCCTCAATGCAAAGGCTCTAGACGCAAATATTGGTGTGAGAGCTAATTCAATCAAGGAAACACTGCATGTTGGTGAAGGGCATATTGAAGAAGAATCAGCCGAGTGGTTCTTGTGGGAGAACAACTCCATTTGGCTCACTAACTTCACACACCATCAGGCTTCCAAGCAGCTCTCAAGGAAACTCAGTTTTCACACTCTATGCTTAGTGCCCTTTGAGTGCATTATCTAGGAATGAACTTGGTAGAGCATCTCACACAAACGAATGTTCCACATGTGGGTTTCACATGCCACCAACTCCACATTCACAGGCAACTTCAGCGCCACAGCCGTTTTCAGATAGCCCTCAATGCAAAGGCTCTAGAAGCAAATATTGGTGTGAGAGCTAATTCAATCAAGGAAACACTGCATGTTGGTGAAGGGCATATTGAAGAAGGATCAGCCGAGTGGTTCTTGTGGGAGAACAACTCCATTTGGCTCACTAACTTCACACACCATCAGGCTTCCAAGCAGCTCTCAAGGAAACTCAGTTTTCACACTCTATGCTTAGTGCCCTTTGAGTGCCTAGGACTGAAATGAAGCTTGGCGAGCATCACACACAAACGAATGCTCCACATGCGGGTTTCACATGCCACCAACTCCACATTCTCAGGCAACTTCAGCGCCACAGCCGTTTTCACATAGCTCTCAATGCAAAGGCTCTAGACGCAAATATTGGTGTGAGAGCTAATTCAATCAAGGAAACACTGCCTGTTGGTGAAGGGCATATTGAAGAAGGATCAGCCGAGTGGTTCTTGTGGAAGAACAACTCCATTTGGCTCACTAACTTCACACACCATCAGGCTTCCAAGCAGCTCTCAAGGAAACTCAGTTTTCACACTCTATGCTTAGTGCCCTTTGAGTGCATTATCTAGGAATGAACCTGGTAGAGCATCCCACACGAACGAATGCTCCACATGCGGGTTTCACATGCCACCAACTCCACATTCTCAGGCAACTTCAGCGCCACAGCCGTTTTCACATAGCCCTCAATGCAAAGGCTCTAGACGCAAATATTGGTGTGAGAGCTAATTCAATCAAGGAAACACTGCATGTTGGTGAAGGGCATATTGAAGAAGGATCAGCCGAGTGGTTCTTGTGGGAGAACAACTCCATTTGGCTCACTAACTTCACACACCATCAGGCTTCCAAGCAGCTCTCAAGCAAACTCAGTTTTCACACTCTATGCTTAGTGCCCTTTGAGTGCATTATATAGGAATGAACCTGGTAGAGCATCTCACACAAACAAATGTTCTACATGTGGGTTTCACATGCCACCAACTCCACATTCACAGGCAACTTCAGCGCCACAGCCGTTTTCAGATAGCCCTCAATGCAAAGGCTCTAGACGCAAATATTGGTGTGAGAGCTAATTCAATCAAGGAAACACTGCATGTTGGTGAAGGGCATATTGAAGAAGGATCAGCCGAGTGGTTCTTGTGGGAGAACAACTCCATTTGGCTCACTAACTTCACACACCATCAGGCTTCCAAGCAGCTCTCAAGGAAACTCAGTTTTCACACTCTATCCTTAGTGCACTTTGAGAGCCTAGGACTGAAATGAAGCTTGGTGAGCATCCCACACAAACGATTGCTCCACATGCGGGTTTCACATGCCACCAACTCCACATTCTCAGGCAACTTCAGCGCCACAGCCGTTTTCAGATAGCCCTCAATGCCAAGGCTCTAGACGCAAATATTGGTGTGAGAGCTAATTCAATCAAGGAAACACTGCATGTTGGTGAAGGGCATATTGAAGAAGGATCAGCCGAGTGGTTCTTGTGGGAGAACAACTCCATTTGGCTCACTAACTTCACACACCATCAGGCTTCCAAGCAGCCCTCAAGGAAACTCAGTTTTCAAACTCTATGCTTAGTGCCCTTTGAGTGCATTATCTAGGAATGAACCTGGTAGAGCATCCCACACAAACGAATGCTCCACATGCGGGTTTCACATGCCACCAACTCCACATTCTCAGGCAACTTCAGCGCCACAGCCGTTTTCAGATAGCCCTCAATGCAAAGGCTCTAGACGCAAATATTGGTGTGAGAGCTAATTCAATCAAGGAAACACTGCATGTTGGTGAAGGGCATATTGAAGAAGGATCAGCTGAGTGGTTCTTGTGGGAGAACAACTCCATTTGGCTCACTAACTTCACACACCATCAGGCTTCCAAGCAGCTCTCAAGGAAACTCAGTTTTCACACTCTATGCTTAGTGCCCTTTGAGAGCATTATCTAGGAATGAACCTGGTAGAGCATCCCACACAAACGAATGCTCCACATGCGGGTTTCACATGCCACCAACTCCACATTCTCAGGCAACTTCAGCGCCACTACCGTTTTCAGATAGCCCTCAATGCAAAGGCTCTAGACGCAAATATTGCTGTGAGAGCTAATTCAATCAAGGAAACACTGCATATTGGTGAAGGGCATATTGAAGAAGGATCAGCCGAGTGGTTCTTGTGGGAGAACAACTCCATTTGGCTCACTAACTTCACACACCATCAGGCTTCCAAGCAGCTCTCAAGGAAACTCAGTTTTCACACTCTATGCTTAGTGACCTTTGAGTGCATTATCTAGGAATGAACCTGGTAGAGCATCTCACACAAACAAATGTTCCACATGCGGGTTTCACATGCCACCAACTCCACATTCACAGGCAACTTCAGCGCCACAGCCGTTTTCAGATAGCCCTCAATGCAAAGGCTCTAGACGCAAATATTGGTGTGAGAGCTAATTCAATCAAGGAAACACTGCATGTTGGTGAAGGGCATATTGAAGAAGGATCAGCCGAGTGGTTCTTGTGGGAGAACAACTCCATTTGGCTCACTAACTTCACACACCATCAGGCTTCCAAGCAGCTCTCAAGGAAACTCAGTTTTCACACTCTATCCTTAGTGCACTTTGAGAGCCTAGGACTGAAATGAAGCTTGGTAAGCATCCCACACAAACGATTGCTCAACATGCTGGTTTCACATGCCACCAACTCCACATTCACAGGCAACTTCAGCGCCACAGCCGTTTTCAGATAGCCCTCAATGCCAAGGCTCTAGACGCAAATATTGGTGTGAGAGCTAATTCAATCAAGGAAACACTGCATGTTGGGGAAGGGCATATTGAAGAAGGATCAGCCGAGTGGTTCTTGTGGGAGAACAACTCCATTTGGCTCACTAACTTCACACACCATCAGGCTTCCAAGCAGCTCTCAAGGAAACTCAGTTTTCACACTCTATGCTTAGTGCCCTTTGAGTGCATTATCTAGGAATGAACCTGGTAGAGCATCTCACACAAACGAATGCTCCACATGCGGGTTTCACATGCCACCAACTCCACATTCTCAGGCAACTTCAGCGCCACAGCCGTTTTCAGATAGCTCTCAATGCAAAGGCTCTAGACGCAAATATTGGTGTGAGAGCTAATTCAATCAAGGAAACACTGCATGTTGGTGAAGGGCATATTGAAGAAGAATCAGCCGAGTGGTTCTTGTGGGAGAACAACTCCATTTGGCTCACTAACTTCATACATCATCAGGCTTCCAAGCAGCTCTCAAGGAAACTCAGTTTTCACACTCTATGCTTAGTGCACTTTGAGAGCCTAGGACTGAAATGAAGCTTGGTGAGCATCCCACACAAGTGAATGCTCCACATGCGGGTTTCACATGCCACCAACTCCACATTCACAGGCAACTTCAGCGCCACAGCCGTTTTCAGATAGCCCTCAATGCAAAGGCTCTAGACGCAAATATTGGTGTGAGAGCTAATTCAATCAAGGAAACACTGCATGTTGGTGAAGGGCATATTGAAGAAGGATCAGCCGAGTGGTTCTTGTGGGAGAACAACTCCATTTGGCTCACTAACTTCACACACCATCAGGCTTCCAAGCAGCTCTCAAGGAAACTCAGTTTTCACACTCTATGCTTAGTGCCCTTTGAGTGCATTATCTAGGAATGAACCTGGTAGAGCATCCCACACAAACGAATGCTCCACATGCGGGTTTCACATGCCACCAACTCCACATTCTCAGGCAACTTCAGCGCCACAGAGGTTTTCACATAGCCCTCAATGCAAAGGCTCTAGACGCAAATATTTGTGTGAGAGCTAATTCAATCAAGGAAACACTGCATGTTGGTGAAGGGCATATTGAAGAAGGATCAGCCGAGTGGTTCTTGTGGGAGAACAACTCCATTTGGCTCACTAACTTCACACACCATCAGGCTTCCAAGCAGCTCTCAAGGAAACTCAGTTTTCACACTCTATGCTTAGTGCCCTTTGAGTGCATTATCTAGGAATGAACTTGGTAGAGCATCTCACACAAACGAATGTTCCACATGTGGGTTTCACATGCCACCAACTCCACATTCACAGGCAACTTCAGCGCCACAGCCGTTTTCAGATAGCCCTCAATGCAAAGGCTCTAGAAGCAAATATTGGTGTGAGAGCTAATTCAATCAAGGAAACACTGCATGTTGGTGAAGGGCATATTGAAGAAGGATCAGCCGAGTGGTTCTTGTGGGAGAACAACTCCATTTGGCTCACTAACTTCACACACCATCAGGCTTCCAAGCAGCTCTCAAGGAAACTCAGTTTTCACACTCTATGCTTAGTGCAATTTGAGAGCCTAGGACTGAAATGAAGCTTGGTGAGCATCCCACACAAACGATTGCTCCACATGCGGGTTTCACATGCCACCAACTCCACATTCACAGGCAACTTCAGCGCCACAGCCGTTTTCAGATAGCCCTCAATGCAAAGGCTCTAGACGCAAATATTGGTGTGAGAGCTAATTCAATCAAGGAAACACTGCATGTTGGTGAAGGGCATATTGAAGAAGGATCAGCCGAGTGGTTCTTGTGGGAGAACAACTCCATTTGGCTCACTAACTTCACACACCATCAGGCTTCCAAGCAGCCCTCAAGGAAACTCAGTTTTCACACTCTATGCTTAGTGCCCTTTGAATGCATTATCTAGGAATGCACCTGGTAGAGCATCCCACACAAACGAATGCTCCACATGCGGGTTTCACATGCCACCAACTCCACATTCTCAGGCAACTTCAGCGCCACAGCCGTTTTCACATAGCCCTCAATGCAAAGGCTCTAAACGCAAATATTGGTGTGAGAGCTAATTCAATCAAGGAAACACTGCATGTTGGTGAAGGGCATATTGAAGAAGGATCAGCCGAGTGGTTCTTGTGGGAGAACAACTCCATTTGGCTCACTAACTTCACACACCATCAGGCTTCCAAGCAGCTCTCAAGGAAACTCAGTTATCACACTCTATGCTTAGTGCCCTTAGAGTGCATTATCTAGGAATGAACCTGGTAGAGCATCCCACACAAACGAATGCTCCACATGCGGGTTTCACATGCCACCAACTCCACATTCTCAGGCAACTTCAGCGCCACAGCCGTTTTCACATAGCCCTCAATGCAAAGGCTCTAGACGCAAATATTGGTGTGAGAGCTAATTCAATCAAGGAAACACTGCATGTTGGTGAAGGGCATATTGAAGAAGGATCAGCCGAGTGGTTCTTGTGGGAGAACAACTCCATTTGGCTCACTAACTTCACACACCATCAGGCTTCCAAGCAGCTCTCAAGGAAACTCAGTTTTCACACTCTATGCTTAGTGCCCTTTGAGTGCCTAGGACTGAAATGAAGCTTGGCGAGCATCACACACAAACGAATGCTCCACATGCGGGTTTCACATGCCACCAACTCCACATTCTCAGGCAACTTCAGCGCCACAGCCGTTTTCACATAGCTCTCAATGCAAAGGCTCTAGACGCAAATATTGGTGTGAGAGCTAATTCAATCAAGGAAACACTGCATGTTGGTGAAGGGCATATTGAAGAAGGATCAGCCGAGTGGTTCTTGTGGAAGAACAACTCCATTTGGCTCACTAACTTCACACACCATCAGGCTTCCAAGCAGCTCTCAAGGAAACTCAGTTTTCACACTCTATGCTTAGTGCCCTTTGAGTGCATTATCTAGGAATGAACCTGGTAGAGCATCCCACACAAACGAATGCTCCACATGCGGGTTTCACATGCCACCAACTCCACATTCTCAGGCAACTTCAGCGCCACAGCCGTTTTCACATAGCCCTCAATGCAAAGGCTCTAGACGCAAATATTGGTGTGAGAGCTAATTCAATCAAGGAAACACTGCATGTTGGTGAAGGGCATATTGAAGAAGGATCAGCCGAGTGGTTCTTGTGGGAGAACAACTCCATTTGGCTCACTAACTTCACACACCATCAGGCTTCCAAGCAGCTCTCAAGGAAACTCAGTTTTCACACTCTATGCTTAGTGCCCTTTGAGTGCATTATCTAGGAATGAACCTGGTAGAGCATCTCACACAAACAAATGTTCTACATGTGGGTTTCACATGCCACCAACTCCACATTCACAGGCAACTTCAGCGCCACAGCCGTTTTCAGATAGCCCTCAATGCAAAGGCTCTAGAAGCAAATATTGGTGTGAGAGCTAATTCAATCAAGGAAACACTGCATGTTGGTGAAGGGCATATTGAAGAAGGATCAGCCGAGTGGTTCTTGTGGGAGAACAACTCCATTTGGCTCACTAACTTCACACACCATCAGGCTTCCAAGCAGCTCTCAAGGAAACTCAGTTTTCACACTCTATCCTTAGTGCACTTTGAGAGCCTAGGACTGAAATGAAGCTTGGTGAGCATCCCACACAAACGATTGCTCCACATGCGGGTTTCACATGCCACCAACTCCACATTCACAGGCAACTTCAGCGCCACAGCCGTTTTCAGATAGCCCTCAATGCCAAGGCTCTAGACGCAAATATTGGTGTGAGAGCTAATTCAATCAAGGAAACACTGCATGTTGGTGAAGGGCATATTGAAGAAGGATCAGCCGAGTGGTTCTTGTGGGAGAACAACTCCATTTGGCTCACTAACTTCACACACCATCAGGCTTCCAAGCAGCTCTCAAGGAAACTCAGTTTTCACACTCTATGCTTAGTGCCCTTTGAGTGCATTATTTAGGAATGAACTTGGTAGAGCATCTCACACAAACGAATGTTCCACATGTGGGTTTCACATGCCACCAACTCCACATTCACAGGCAACTTCAGCGCCACAGCCGTTTTCAGATAGCCCTCAATGCAAAGGCTCTAGAAGCAAATATTGGTGTGAGAGCTAATTCAATCAAGGAAACACTGCATGTTGGTGAAGGGCATATTGAAGAAGGATCAGCCGAGTGGTTCTTGTGGGAGAACAACTCCATTTGGCTCACTAACTTCACACACCATCAGGCTTCCAAGCAGCTCTCAAGGAAACTCAGTTTTCACACTCTATGCTTAGTGCAATTTGAGAGCCTAGGACTGAAATGAAGCTTGGTGAGCATCCCACACAAACGATTGCTCCACATGCGGGTTTCACATGCCACCAACTCCACATTCACAGGCAACTTCAGCGCCACAGCCGTTTTCAGATAGCCCTCAATGCAAAGGCTCTAGACGCAAATATTGGTGTGAGAGCTAATTCAATCAAGGAAACACTGCATGTTGGTGAAGGGCATATTGAAGAAGGATCAGCCGAGTGGTTCTTGTGGGAGAACAACTCCATTTGGCTCACTAACTTCACACACCATCAGGCTTCCAAGCAGCCCTCAAGGAAACTCAGTTTTCACACTCTATGCTTAGTGCCCTTTGAATGCATTATCTAGGAATGCACCTGGTAGAGCATCCCACACAAACGAATGCTCCACATGCGGGTTTCACATGCCACCAACTCCACATTCTCAGGCAACTTCAGCGCCACAGCCGTTTTCACATAGCCCTCAATGCAAAGGCTCTAGACGCAAATATTGGTGTGAGAGCTAATTCAATCAAGGAAACACTGCATGTTGGTGAAGGGCATATTGAAGAAGGATCAGCCGAGTGGTTCTTGTGGGAGAACAACTCCATTTGGCTCACTAACTTCACACACCATCAGGCTTCCAAGCAGCTCTCAAGGAAACTCAGTTTTCACACTCTATGCTTAGTGCCCTTAGAGTGCATTATCTAGGAATGAACCTGGTAGAGCATCCCACACAAACGAATGCTCCACATGCGGGTTTCACATGCCACCAACTCCACATTCTCAGGCAACTTCAGCGCCACAGCCGTTTTCACATAGCCCTCAATGCAAAGGCTCTAGACGCAAATATTGGTGTGAGAGCTAATTCAATCAAGGAAACACTGCATGTTGGTGAAGGGCATATTGAAGAAGGATCAGCCGAGTGGTTCTTGTGGGAGAACAACTCCATTTGGCTCACTAACTTCACACACCATCAGGCTTCCAAGCAGCTCTCAAGGAAACTCAGTTTTCACACTCTATGCTTAGTGCCCTTTGAGTGCCTAGGACTGAAATGAAGCTTGGCGAGCATCACACACAAACGAATGCTCCACATGCGGGTTTCACATGCCACCAACTCCACATTCTCAGGCAACTTCAGCGCCACAGCCGTTTTCACATAGCTCTCAATGCAAAGGCTCTAGACGCAAATATTGGTGTGAGAGCTAATTCAATCAAGGAAACACTGCATGTTGGTGAAGGGCATATTGAAGAAGGATCAGCCGAGTGGTTCTTGTGGAAGAACAACTCCATTTGGCTCACTAACTTCACACACCATCAGGCTTCCAAGCAGCTCTCAAGGAAACTCAGTTTTCACACTCTATGCTTAGTGCCCTTTGAGTGCATTATCTAGGAATGAACCTGGTAGAGCATCCCACACAAACGAATGCTCCACATGCGGGTTTCACATGCCACCAACTCCACATTCTCAGGCAACTTCAGCGCCACAGCCGTTTTCACATAGCCCTCAATGCAAAGGCTCTAGACGCAAATATTGGTGTGAGAGCTAATTCAATCAAGGAAACACTGCATGTTGGTGAAGGGCATATTGAAGAAGGATCAGCCGAGTGGTTCTTGTGGGAGAACAACTCCATTTGGCTCACTAACTTCACACACCATCAGGCTTCCAAGCAGCTCTCAAGGAAACTCAGTTTTCACACTCTATGCTTAGTGCCCTTTGAGTGCATTATCTAGGAATGAACCTGGTAGAGCATCTCACACAAACAAATGTTCTACATGTGGGTTTCACATGCCACCAACTCCACATTCACAGGCAACTTCAGCGCCACAGCCGTTTTCAGATAGCCCTCAATGCAAAGGCTCTAGAAGCAAATATTGGTGTGAGAGCTAATTCAATCAAGGAAACACTGCATGTTGGTGAAGGGCATATTGAAGAAGGATCAGCCGAGTGGTTCTTGTGGGAGAACAACTCCATTTGGCTCACTAACTTCACACACCATCAGGCTTCCAAGCAGCTCTCAAGGAAACTCAGTTTTCACACTCTATCCTTAGTGCACTTTGAGAGCCTAGGACTGAAATGAAGCTTGGTGAGCATCCCACACAAACGATTGCTCCACATGCGGGTTTCACATGCCACCAACTCCACATTCACAGGCAACTTCAGCGCCACAGCCGTTTTCAGATAGCCCTCAATGCCAAGGCTCTAGACGCAAATATTGGTGTGAGAGCTAATTCAATCAAGGAAACACTGCATGTTGGTGAAGGGCATATTGAAGAAGGATCAGCCGAGTGGTTCTTGTGGGAGAACAACTCCATTTGGCTCACTAACTTCACACACCATCAGGCTTCCAAGCAGCTCTCAAGGAAACTCAGTTTTCACACTCTATGCTTAGTGCCCTTTGAGTGCATTATCTAGGAATGAACTTGGTAGAGCATCTCACACAAACGAATGTTCCACATGTGGGTTTCACATGCCACCAACTCCACATTCACAGGCAACTTCAGCGCCACAGCCGTTTTCAGATAGCCCTCAATGCAAAGGCTCTAGAAGCAAATATTGGTGTGAGAGCTAATTCAATCAAGGAAACACTGCATGTTGGTGAAGGGCATATTGAAGAAGGATCAGCCGAGTGGTTCTTGTGGGAGAACAACTCCATTTGGCTCACTAACTTCACACACCATCAGGCTTCCAAGCAGCTCTCAAGGAAACTCAGTTTTCACACTCTATGCTTAGTGCAATTTGAGAGCCTAGGACTGAAATGAAGCTTGGTGAGCATCCCACACAAACGATTGCTCCACATGCGGGTTTCACATGCCACCAACTCCACATTCACAGGCAACTTCAGCGCCACAGCCGTTTTCAGATAGCCCTCAATGCAAAGGCTCTAGACGCAAATATTGGTGTGAGAGCTAATTCAATCAAGGAAACACTGCATGTTGGTGAAGGGCATATTGAAGAAGGATCAGCCGAGTGGTTCTTGTGGGAGAACAACTCCATTTGGCTCACTAACTTCACACACCATCAGGCTTCCAAGCAGCCCTCAAGGAAACTCAGTTTTCACACTCTATGCTTAGTGCCCTTTGAATGCATTATCTAGGAATGCACCTGGTAGAGCATCCCACACAAACGAATGCTCCACATGCGGGTTTCACATGCCACCAACTCCACATTCTCAGGCAACTTCAGCGCCACAGCCGTTTTCACATAGCCCTCAATGCAAAGGCTCTAGACGCAAATATTGGTGTGAGAGCTAATTCAATCAAGGAAACACTGCATGTTGGTGAAGGGCATATTGAAGAAGGATCAGCCGAGTGGTTCTTGTGGGAGAACAACTCCATTTGGCTCACTAACTTCACACACCATCAGGCTTCCAAGCAGCTCTCAAGGAAACTCAGTTTTCACACTCTATGCTTAGTGCCCTTAGAGTGCATTATCTAGGAATGAACCTGGTAGAGCATCCCACACAAACGAATGCTCCACATGCGGGTTTCACATGCCACCAACTCCACATTCTCAGGCAACTTCAGCGCCACAGCCGTTTTCACATAGCCCTCAATGCAAAGGCTCTAGACGCAAATATTGGTGTGAGAGCTAATTCAATCAAGGAAACACTGCATGTTGGTGAAGGGCATATTGAAGAAGGATCAGCCGAGTGGTTCTTGTGGGAGAACAACTCCATTTGGCTCACTAACTTCACACACCATCAGGCTTCCAAGCAGCTCTCAAGGAAACTCAGTTTTCACACTCTATGCTTAGTGCCCTTTGAGTGCCTAGGACTGAAATGAAGCTTGGCGAGCATCACACACAAACGAATGCTCCACATGCGGGTTTCACATGCCACCAACTCCACATTCTCAGGCAACTTCAGCGCCACAGCCGTTTTCACATAGCTCTCAATGCAAAGGCTCTAGACGCAAATATTGGTGTGAGAGCTAATTCAATCAAGGAAACACTGCATGTTGGTGAAGGGCATATTGAAGAAGGATCAGCCGAGTGGTTCTTGTGGAAGAACAACTCCATTTGGCTCACTAACTTCACACACCATCAGGCTTCCAAGCAGCTCTCAAGGAAACTCAGTTTTCACACTCTATGCTTAGTGCCCTTTGAGTGCATTATCTAGGAATGAACCTGGTAGAGCATCCCACACAAACGAATGCTCCACATGCGGGTTTCACATGCCACCAACTCCACATTCTCAGGCAACTTCAGCGCCACAGCCGTTTTCACATAGCCCTCAATGCAAAGGCTCTAGACGCAAATATTGGTGTGAGAGCTAATTCAATCAAGGAAACACTGCATGTTGGTGAAGGGCATATTGAAGAAGGATCAGCCGAGTGGTTCTTGTGGGAGAACAACTCCATTTGGCTCACTAACTTCACACACCATCAGGCTTCCAAGCAGCTCTCAAGGAAACTCAGTTTTCACACTCTATGCTTAGTGACCTTTGAGTGCATTATCTAGGAATGAACCTGGTAGAGCATCTCACACAAACAAATGTTCTACATGTGGGTTTCACATGCCACCAACTCCACATTCACAGGCAACTTCAGCGCCACAGCCGTTTTCAGATAGCCCTCAATGCAAAGGCTCTAGAAGCAAATATTGGTGTGAGAGCTAATTCAATCAAGGAAACACTGCATGTTGGTGAAGGGCATATTGAAGAAGGATCAGCCGAGTGGTTCTTGTGGGAGAACAACTCCATTTGGCTCACTAACTTCACACACCATCAGGCTTCCAAGCAGCTCTCAAGGAAACTCAGTTTTCACACTCTATCCTTAGTGCACTTTGAGAGCCTAGGACTGAAATGAAGCTTGGTGAGCATCCCACACAAACGATTGCTCCACATGCGGGTTTCACATGCCACCAACTCCACATTCACAGGCAACTTCAGCGCCACAGCCGTTTTCAGATAGCCCTCAATGCCAAGGCTCTAGACGCAAATATTGGTGTGAGAGCTAATTCAATCAAGGAAACACTGCATGTTGGTGAAGGGCATATTGAAGAAGGATCAGCCGAGTGGTTCTTGTGGGAGAACAACTCCATTTGGCTCACTAACTTCACACACCCTCAGGCTTCCAAGCAGCTCTCAAGGAAACTCAGTTTTCACACTCTATGCTTAGTGCCCTTTGAGTGCATTATCTAGGAATGAACCTGGTAGAGCATCCCACACAAACGAATGCTCCACATGCGGGTTTCACATGCCACCAACTCCACATTCTCAGGCAACTTGAGCGCCACAGCCGTTTTCAGATAGCTCTCAATGCAAAGGCTTTAGACGCAAATATTGGTGTGAGAGCTAATTCAATCAAGGAAACACTGCATGTTGGTGAAGGGCATATTGAAGAAGGATCAGCCGAGTGGTTCTTGTGGGAGAACAACTCCATTTGGCTCACTAACTTCACACACCATCAGGCTTCCAAGCAGCTCTCAAGGAAACTCAGTTTTCACACTCTATGCTTAGTGCACTTTGAGAGCCTAGGACTGAAATGAAGCTTGGTGAGCATCCCACACAAACGATTGCTCCACATGCGGGTTTCACATGCCACCAACTCCACATTCACAGGCAACTTCAGCGCCACAGCCGTTTTCAGATAGCCCTCAATGCAAAGGCTCTAGACGCAAATATTGGTGTGAGAGCTAATTCAATCAAGGAAACACTGCATGTTGGTGAAGGGCATATTGAAGAAGGATCAGCCGAGTGGTTCTTGTGGGAGAACAACTCCATTTGGCTCACTAACTTCACACACCATCAGGCTTCCAAGCAGCCCTCAAGGAAACTCAGTTTTCACACTCTATGCTTAGTACCCTTTGAGTGCATTATCTAGGAATGAACCTGGTAGAGCATCCCACACAAACGAATGCTCCACATGCGGGTTTCACATGCCACCAACTCCACATTCTCAGGCAACTTCAGCGCCACTACCGTTTTCAGATAGCCCTCAATGCAAAGGCTCTAGACGCAAATATTGCTGTGAGAGCTAATTCAATCAAGGAAACACTGCATATTGGTGAAGGGCATATTGAAGAAGGATCAGCCGAGTGGTTCTTGTGGGAGAACAACTCCATTTGGCTCACTAACTTCACACACCATCAGGCTTCCAAGCAGCTCTCAAGGAAACTCAGTTTTCACACTCTATGCTTAGTGACCTTTGAGTGCATTATCTAGGAATGAACCTGGTAGAGCATCTCACACAAACAAATGTTCCACATGCGGGTTTCACATGCCACCAACTCCACATTCACAGGCAACTTCAGCGCCACAGCCGTTTTCAGATAGCCCTCAATGCAAAGGCTCTAGACGCAAATATTGGTGTGAGAGCTAATTCAATCAAGGAAACACTGCATGTTGGTGAAGGGCATATTGAAGAAGGATCAGCCGAGTGGTTCTTGTGGGAGAACAACTCCATTTGGCTCACTAACTTCACACACCATCAGGCTTCCAAGCAGCTCTCAAGGAAACTCAGTTTTCACACTCTATCCTTAGTACACTTTGAGAGCCTAGGACTGAAATGAAGCTTGGTAAGCATCCCACACAAACGATTGCTCAACATGCTGGTTTCACATGCCACCAACTCCACATTCACAGGCAACTTCAGCGCCACAGCCGTTTTCAGATAGCCCTCAATGCCAAGGCTCTAGACGCAAATATTGGTGTGAGAGCTAATTCAATCAAGGAAACACTGCATGTTGGGGAAGGGCATATTGAAGAAGGATCAGCCGAGTGGTTCTTGTGGGAGAACAACTCCATTTGGCTCACTAACTTCACACACCATCAGGCTTCCAAGCAGCTCTCAAGGAAACTCAGTTTTCACACTCTATGCTTAGTGCCCTTTGAGTGCATTATCTAGGAATGAACCTGGTAGAGCATCCCACACAAACGAATGCTCCACATGCGGGTTTCACATGCCACCAACTCCACATTCTCAGGCAACTTCAGCGCCACAGCCGTTTTCAGATAGCTCTCAATGCAAAGGCTCTAGACGCAAATATTGGTGTGAGAGCTAATTCAATCAAGGAAACACTGCATGTTGGTGAAGGGCATATTGAAGAAGGATCAGCCGAGTGGTTCTTGTGGGAGAACAACTCCATTTGGCTCACTAACTTCACACACCATCAGGCTTCCAAGCAGCTCTCAAGGAAACTCAGTTTTCACACTCTATGCTTAGTGCACTTTGAGAGCCTAGGACTGAAATGAAGCTTGGTGAGCATCCCACACAAACGATTGCTCCACATGCGGGTTTCACATGCCACAAACTCCACATTCACAGGCAACTTCAGCGCCACAGCCGTTTTCAGATAGCCCTCAATGCAAAGGCTCTAGACGCAAATATTGGTGTGAGAGCTAATTCAATCAAGGAAACACTGCATGTTGGTGAAGGGCATATTGAAGAAGGATCAGCCGAGTGGTTCTTGTGGGAGAACAACTCCATTTGGCTCACTAACTTCACACACCATCAGGCTTCCAAGCAGCCCTCAAGGAAACTCAGTTTTCACACTCTATGCTTAGTGCCCTTTGAGTGCATTATCTAGGAATGAACCTGGTAGAGCATCCCAAACAAACGAATGCTCCACATGCGGGTTTCACATGCCACCAACTCCACATTCACCGGCAACTTCAGCGCCACAGCCGTTTTCAGATAGCTCTCAATGCAAAGGCTCTAGACGCAAATATTGGTGTGAGAGCTAATTCAATCAAGGAAACACTGCATGTTGGTGAAGGGCATATTGAAGAAGGATCAGCTGAGTGGTTCTTGTGGGAGAACAACTCCATTTGGCTCACTAACTTCACACACCATCAGGCTTCCAAGCAGCTCTCAAGGAAACTCAGTTTTCACACTCTATGCTTAGTGCACTTTGAGTGCATTATCTAGGAATGAACCTGGTAGAGCATCCCACACAAACGAATGCTCCACATGCGGGTTTCACATGCCACCAACTCCACATTCTCAGGCAACTTCAGCGCCACAGCCGTTTTCAGATAGCCCTCAATGCAAAGGCTCTAGACGCAAATATTGCTGTGAGAGCTAATTCAATCAAGGAAACACTGCATATTGGTGAAGGGCATATTGAAGAAGGATCAGCCGAGTGGTTCTTGTGGGAGAACAACTCCATTTGGCTCACTAACTTCACACACCATCAGGCTTCCAAGCAGCTCTCAAGGAAACTCAGTTTTCACACTCTATGCTTAGTGCCCTTTGAGAGCCTAGGACTGAAATGAAGCTTGGTGAGCATCCCACACAAACGATTGCTCCACATGCGGGTTTCACATGCCACCAACTCCACATTCACAGGCAACTTCAGCGCCAAAGCCACTTTCAGATAGCCCTCAAAGCAAAGGCTCTAGACGCAAATATTGGTGTGAGAGCTAATTCAATCAAATAAACACTGCATGTTGGTGAAGGGCATATTGAAGAAGGATCAGCCGAGTGGTTCTTGTGGGAGAACAACTCCATTTGGCTCACTAACTTCACACACCATCAGGCTTCCAAGCAGCCCTCAAGGAAACTCAGTTTTCACACTCTATGCTTAGTGCCCTTTGAGTGCATTATCTAGGAATGAACCTGGTAGAGCATCCCACACAAACGAATGCTCCACATGCGGGTTTTACATGCCACCAACTCCACATTCACCGGCAACTTCAGCGCCACAGCCGTTTTCAGATAGCTCTCAATGCAAAGGCTCAAGACACAAATATTGGTGTGAGAGCTAATTCAATCAAGGAAACACTGCATGTTGGTGAAGGGCATATTGAAGAAGGATCAGCCGAGTGGTTCTTGTGGGAGAACAACTCCATTTGGCTCACTAACTTCACACACCATCAGGCTTCCAAGCAGCTCTCAAGGAAACTCAGTTTTCACACTCTATGCTTAGTGCACTTTGAGAGCCTAGGACTGAAATGAAGCTTGGTGAGCATCCCACACAAACGATTGCTCCACATGCGGGTTTCACATGCCACCAACTCCACATTCACAGGCAACTTCAGCGCCACAGCCGTTTTCAGATAGCCCTCAATGCAAAGGCTCTAGACGCAAATATTGGTGTGAGAGCTAATTCAATCAAGGAAACACTGCATGTTGGTGAAGGGCATATTGAAGAAGGATCAGCCGAGTGGTTCTTGTGGGAGAACAACTCCATTTGGCTCACTAACTTCACACACCATCAGGCTTCCAAGCAGCTCTCAAGGAAACTCAGTTTTCACACTCTATGCTTAGTGCACTTTGAGAGCCTAGGACTGAAATGAAGCTTGGTGAGCATCCCACACAAACGAATGCTCCACATGCGGGTTTCACATGCCACCAACTCCACATTCTCAGGCAACTTCAGCGCCACAGCCGTTTTCAGATAGCTCTCAATGCAAAGGCTCTAGACGCAAATATTGGTGTGAGAGCTAATTCAATCAAGGAAACACTGCATGTTGGTGAAGGGCATATTGAAGAAGGATCAGCCGAGTGGTTCTTGTGGGAGAAGAACTCCATTTGGCTCACTAACTTCACACACCATCAGGCTTCCAAGCAGCTCTCAAGGAAACTCAGTTTTCACACTCTATGCTTAGTGCCCTTTGAGTGCATTATCTAGGAATGAACCTGTAGAGCATCCCACACAAACGAATGCTCCATATGCGGGTTTCACATGCCACCAACTCCACATTCTCAGGCAACTTCAGCGCCACAGCCGTTTTCAGATAGCTCTCAATGCAAAGGCTCTAGACGCAAATATTGGTGTGAGAGCTAATTCAATCAAGGAAACACTGCATGTTGGTGAAGGGCATATTGAAGAAGGATCAGCCGAGTGGTTCTTGTGGGAGAACAACTCCATTTGGCTCACTAACTTCACACACCATCAGGCTTCCAAGCAGCTCTCAAGGAAACTCAGTTTTCACACTCTATGCTTAGTGCCCTTTGAGTGCATTATCTAGGCATGAACCTGGTAGAGCATCCCACACAAACGAATGCTCCACATGCGGGTTTCACATGCCACCAACTCCACATTCTCAGACAACTTCAGCGCCACAGCCGTTTTCAGATAGCTCTCAATGCAAAGGCTCTAGACGCAAATATTGGTGTGAGAGCTAATTCAATCAAGGAAACACTGCATGTTGGTGAAGGGCATATTGAAGAAGGATCAGCCGAGTGGTTCTTGTGGGAGAAGAACTCCATTTGGCTCACTAACTTCACACACCATCAGGTTTCCAAGCAGCTCTCAAGGAAACTCAGTTTTCACACTCTATGCTTAGTGCACTTTGAGAGCAAAGGACTGAAATGAAGCTTGTTGAGCATCCCACACAAACGATTGCTCCACATGCGGGTTTCACATGCCACCAACTCCACATTCACAGGCAACTTCAGCGCCACAGCCGTTTTCAGATAGCCCTCAATGCAAAGGCTCTAGACGCAAATATTGGTGTGAGAGCTAATTCAATCAAGGAAACACTGCATGTTGGTGAAGGGCATATTGAAGATGGATCAGCCGAGTGGTTCTTGTGGGAGAACAAGTACATTTGGCTCACTAACTTCACACACCATCAGGCTTCCAAGCAGCTCTCAAGGAAACTCAGTTTTCACACTCTATGCTTAGTGCCCTTTGAGTGCATTATCTAGGAATGAACCTGGTAGAGCATCCCACACAAACGAATGCTCCACATGCGGGTTTCACATGCCACCAACTCCACATTCTCAGGCAACTTCAGCGTCACTACCGTTTTCAGATAGCCCTCAATGCAAAGGCTCTAGACGCAAATATTGGTGTGAGAGCTAATTCAATCAAGGAAACACTGCATATTGGTGAAGGGCATATTGAAGAAGGATCAGCCGAGTGGTTCTTGTGGGAGAACAACTCCATTTGGCTCACTAACTTCACACACCATCAGGCTTCCAAGCAGCTCTCAAGGAAACTCAGTTTTCACACTCTATGCTTAGTGCCCTTTGAGTGCCTAGGACTGAAATGCAGCTTGGTGAGCATCCCACACAAACGAATGCTCCACATGCGGGTTTCACATGCCACCAACTCCACATTCACAGGCAACTTCAGCGCCACAGCCGTTTTCACATAGCCCTCAATGCAAAGGCTCTAGACGCAAATATTGGTGTGAGAGCTAATTCAATCAAGGAAACACTGCATGTTGGTGAAGGGCATATTGAAGAAGGATCAGCCGAGTGGTTCTTGTGGGAGAACAACTCCATTTGGCTCACTAACTTCACACACCATCAGGCTTCCAAGCAGCTCTCAAGGAAACTCAGTTTTCACACTCTATGCTTAGTGCCCTTTGAGTGCATTATCTAGGAATGAACCTGGTAGAGCATCCCACACAAACGAATGCTCCACATGCGGGTTTCACATGCCACCAACTCCACATTCACAGGCAACTTCAGTGCCACA
Organism: Ochotona princeps; assembly: GCF_030435755.1. Taxonomy (NCBI): domain Eukaryota; kingdom Metazoa; phylum Chordata; class Mammalia; order Lagomorpha; family Ochotonidae; genus Ochotona; species Ochotona princeps. The sequence goes on along the minus strand of NW_026697377.1, from coordinate 1,450 downwards.
GCCGTTTTCAGATAGCTCTCAATGCAAAGGCTCTAGACGCAAATATTGGTGTGAGAGCTAATTCAATCAAGGAAACACTGCATGTTGGTGAAGGGCATATTGAAGAAGGATCAGCCGAGTGGTTCTTGTGGAGAACAACTCCATTTGGCTCACTAACTTCACACACCATCAGGCTTCCAAGCAGCTCTCAAGGAAACTCAGTTTTCACACTCTATGCTTAGTGCACTTTGAGAGCCTAGGACTGAAATGAAGCTTGGTGAGCATCCCACACAAACGATTGCTCCACATGCGGGTTTCACATGCCATCAACTCCACATTCACAGGCAACTTCAGAGCCACAGCCGTTTTCAGATAGCCCTCAAAGCAAAGGCTCTAGACGCAAATATTGGTGTGAGAGCTAATTCAATCAAGGAAACACTGCCTGTTGGTGAAGGGCATATTGAAGAAGGATCAGCCGAGTGGTTCTTGTGGGAGAACAACTCCATTTGGCTCACTAACTTCACACACCATCAGGCTTCCAAGCAGCCCTCAAGGAAACTCAGTTTTCACACTCTATGCTTAGTGCCCTTTGAGTGCATTATCTAGGAATGAACCTGGTAGAGCATCCCACACAAACGAATGCTCCACATGCGGGTTTCACATGCCACCCACTTCACATTCTCAGGCATCTTCAGCGCCACAGCCGTTTTCAGATAGCTCTCAATGCAAAGGCTCTAGACGCAAATATTGGTGTGAGAGCTAATTCAATCAAGGAAACACTGCATGTTGGTGAAGGGCATTTTGAAGAAGGATCAGCCGAGTGGTTCTTGTGGGAGAACAACTCCATTTGGCTCACTAACTTCACACACCATCAGGCTTCCAAGCAGCTCTCAAGGAAACTCAGTTTTCACACTCTATGCTTAGTGCCCTTTGAGTGCCTAGGACTGAAATGAAGCTTGGTGAGCATCCCACCCAAACGAATGCTCCACATGCGGGTTTCACATGCCACCAACTCCACATTCACCGGCAACTTCAGCGCCACAGCCGTTTTCACATAGCCCTCAATGCAAAGGCTCTAGACGCAAATATTGGTGTGAGAGCTAATTCAATCAAGGAAACACTGCATGTTGGTGAAAGGCATATTGAAGAAGGATCAGCCGAGTGGTTCTTGTGGGAGAACAACTCCATTTGGCTCACTAACTTCACACACCATCAGGCTTCCAAGCAGCTCTCAAGGAAACTCAGTTTTCACACTCTATGCTTAGTGCCCTTTGAGTGCATTATCTAGGAATGAACCTGGTAGAGCATCCCACACAAACGAATGCTCCACATGCGGGTTTCACATGCCACCAACTCCACATTCTCAGGCAACTTCAGTGCCACAGCCGTTTTCAGATAGCTCTCAATGCAAAGGCTCTAGACGCAAATATTGGTGTGAGAGCTAATTCAATCAAGGAAACACTGCATGTTA
>NW_026697376.1:0-39623 GCF_030435755.1 Ochotona princeps | reverse complement strand
TCAGTGCATTATCTAGGAATGAACCTGGTAGAGCATCCCACACAAACCAATGCTCCACATGCGGGTTTCACATGCCACCAACTCCACATTCACAGGCAACTTCAGCGCCACAGCCATTTTCAGATAGCCTCAATGCAAAGGCTCTAGACGGCAAATATTGGTGTGAGAGCTAATTCAATCAAGGAAAACACTGCATGTTGGTGAAGGGCATACTGAAGAAGAATCAGCCGAGTGGTTCTTGTGGGAGAACAACTCCATTTGGCTCACTAACTTCACACACCATCAGGCTTCCAAGCAGCTCTCAAGGAAACTCAGTTTTCACACTCTATGCTTAATGCCCTTTGAGTGCATTATTCTAGGAATGAACCTCTTAGAGCATCCCACACAAACGAATGCTCACATGCGGGTTTCACATGCCACCAACTCCACATTCACAGGCAACTTCAGCGCCACAGCCGTTTCAGATAGCCCTCAATGCAAAGGCTCTAGACGCAAATATTGGTGTGAGAGCTAATTCAATCAAGGAAAACTGCATGTTGGCGAAGGGCATATTGAAGAAGGATCAGCCGAGTGGTTCTTGTGGGAGAAACAACTCCATTTGGCTCACTAACTTCGCACACCAGCAGGCTTTCCAAGCAGCTCTCAAGGAACTCAGTTTTCACACTCTATGCTTAGTGCCCTTTAAGTGCCTAGGAATAAAACGAAGCTTGGTGAGCATCCCACACAAACGAATGCTCCACATGCGGGTTTCACATGCCAACAACTCCACATTCACAGGCAACTTCAGCGCCACAGCCGTTTTCAGATAGCCCTCAATGCAAAGGCTTTAGACGCAAATATTGGTGTGAGCGCTAATTCAATCAAGGAAACACTGCATGTTTGGTGAAGGGCATATTGAAGAAGAATAAACCGAGTGGTTCTTGAGGGAGAACAACTCCATTTGGCTCACTAACTTCACACACCATTAGGCTTCCAAGCAGCTCTCAAGGAAACTCAGTTATCACACTCTATGCTTAGTGCCTTTTCAGTGCATATCTAGGAATGAACCTGGTAGAGCATCCCACACAAACGAATGCTCCACATGCGGGTTTCACATGCCACCAACTCCACATTCACAGGCAACTTCAGCGCCACAGCCATTTTCAGATAGCCCTCAATGCAAAGGCTCTAGACACAAATATTGGTGTGAGAGCTAATTCAATCAAGGAAACACTGCATGTTGGTGAAGGGCATACTGAAGAAGAATCAGCCGAGTGGTTCTTGTGGGAGAACAACTCCATTTGGCTTACTAACTTCACACACCATCAGGCTTCCAAGCAGCTCTCAAGGAAACTCAGTTTTCACACTCTATGCTTAGTGCCCTTTGAGTGCCTAGGACTGAAATGAATCTTGGTGAGCATCCCACACAAACGAATGCTCCACATGCGGGTTTCACATGCCACCAACTCCACATTCACAGGCAAACTCAGCGCCACAGCCGTTTCAGATAGCCCTCAATGCAAAGGCTCTAGACGCAAATATTGGTGTGAGAGCTAATTCAATCAAGAAAAACTGCATGTTGGCGAAGGGCATATTGAAGAAGAATCAGCCGAGTGGTTCTTGTGGGAGAACAACTCCATTTGGCTCACTAACTTCACACACCATCAGGCTTCCAAGCAGCTCTCAAGGAAACTCAGTTTTCACACTCTATGCTTAGTGCCCTTTGAGTGCCTAGGACTGAAACAAAGCTTGGTGAGCATCCCCACACAAACGAATGCTCCACATGCGGGTTTCACATGCCACCAACTCCACATTCACAGGCAACTTCAGCGCCACAGCCGTTTCCAGATAGCCCTCAATGCAAAGGCTCTAGACGCAAATATTGGTGTGAGAGCTAATTCAATCAAGGAAACACTCCCTGTTGGTGAAGGGCATATTGAAGTAGGATCAGCCGAGTGGTTCTTGTGGGAGAACAACTCCATTTGGCTCACTAACTTCACACACCATCAGGCTTCCAAGCAGCTCTCAAGGAAACTCAGTTTTCACACTCTATGCTTAGTGCCCTTTGAGTGCATTATCTAGGAATGAACCTGGTAGAGCATCCCACAAAAACCAATGCTCCACATGCGGGTTTCACATGCCACCAACTCCACATTCACAGGCAACTTCAGCGCCACTGCCGTTTTCAGATAGCCCTCAATGCAAGGCTCTAGACCAAATATTGGTGTGAGAGCTAATTCAATCAAGGAAAAACTGCATGTTGGCGAAGGGCATACTGAAGAAGAATCAGCCGAGTGGTTCTTGTGGGAGAACAACTCCATTTGGCTCACTAACTTCACACACCATCAGGCTTCCAAAGCAGCTCTCAAGGAACTCAGTTTCACACTCTATGCTTAGTGCCCTTTGAGTGCATTATCTAGGAATGAACCTGGTAGAGCAATCCCACACAAACGAATGTTCCAAATGCGGGTTTCACATGCCACCAACTCCACATTCACAGGCAACTTCAGCGCCACAGCCGTTTTCAGATAGCCCTCAATGCAAAGGCTCTAGACGCAAATATTGGTGTGAGAGCTATTTCAATCAAGGAAAAACTGCATGTTGGCGAAGGGCATATTGAAGAAGAATCAGCCGAGTGGTTCTTGTGGGAGAACAACTCCATTTGGCTCACTAACTTCACACACCATCAGGCTTCCAAGCAGCTCTCAAGGAAACTCAGTTTTCACACTCTATGCTTAGTGCCCTTTGAGTGCCTAGGACTGAAACAAAGCTTGGTGAGCATCCCACACAAACGAATGCTCCACATGCGGGTTTCACATGCCACCAACTCCACATTCACAGGCAACTTCAGCGCCACAGCCGATTTCAGGTAGCCCTCAATGCAAAGGCTCTAGACGCAAATATTGGTGTGAGAGCTGATTCAATCAAGGAAACACTGCATGTTGGTGAAGGGCATATTGAAGAAGAATTAGCCGACTGGTTCTTGTGGGAGAACAACTCCATTTGGCTCACTAACTTCACACACCATCAGGCTTCCAAGCAGCTCTCAAGGAAACTCAGTTTTCACACTCTATGCTTAGTGCCCTTTGAGTGCATTATCTAGGAATGAACCTGGTAGAGCATCCCACACAAACGAATGTTCCACATGCGGGTTTCACATGCCACCAACTCCACATTCACAGGCAACTTCAGCGCCACAGCCGTTTTCAGATAGCCCTCAATGCAAAGGCTCTAGACGCAAATATGGTGTGAGAGCTAATTCAATCAAGGAAAACACTGCATGTTGGTGAAGGGCATATGAAGAAGGATCAGCCGAGTGGTTCTTGTGGGAGAACAACTCCATTTGGCTCACTAACTTCACACACCATCAGGCTTCCAAGCAGCTCTCAAGGAAAACTCAGTTTTCACATTCTATGCTTAGTGCCCTTTGAGTGCCTAGGACTGAAACGAAGCTTGGTGAGCATCCCACACAAACGAATGCTCCAAATGCGGTTTCACATGCCACCAACTCCACATTCACAGGCAACTTCAGCGCCACAGCCATTTTCAGATAGCCCTCAATGCAAAGGCTCTAGACGCAAATATTGGTGTGAGAGCTAATTCAATCAAGGAAAAACTGCATGTTGGTGAAGGGCATATTGAAGAAGGATCAGCCGAGTGGTTCTTGAGGAGAACAACTCCATTTGGCTCACTAACTTCACACACCATCAGGCTTCCAAGCAGCTCTCAAGGAAACTCACTTTTCACACTCTATGCTTAGTGCCCTTTGAGTGCATTATCTAGGAATGAACCTGGTAGAGCATCCCACACAAACGAATGCTCCACATGCGGGTTTCACATGCCACCAACTCCACATTCACAGGCAACTTCAGCGCCACAGCCGTTTCAGATAGCCCTCAATGCAAAGGCTCTAGACGCAAATATTGGTGTGAGAGCTGATTCAATCAAGGAAACACTGCATGTTGGTGAAGGGCATATTGAAGAAGGATCAGCCGAGTGGTTCTTGTGGGAGAACAACTCCATTTGGCTCACTAACTTCACACACCATCAGGCTTCCAAGCAGCTCTCAAGGAAACTCAGTTTCACACTCTATGCTTAGTGAATTTTCAGTGCATTATCTAGGAATGAACCTGGTAGAGCATCCCACACAAACGAATGCTCCACATGCGGGTTTCACATGCCACCAACTCCACATTCACAGGCAACTTCAGCGCCACAGCCATTTTCAGATAGCCCTCAATGCAAAGGCTCTAGACGCAAATATTGGTGTGAGAGCTAATTCAATCAAGGAAACACTGCATGTTGGTGAAGGGCATACTGAAGAAGAATCAGCTGAGTGGTTCTTGTGGGAGAACAACTCCATTTGGCTCACTAACTTCACACACCATCAGGCTTCCAAGCAGCTCTCAAGGAAACTCAGTTTTCACACTCTATGCTTAGTGCCCTTTGAGTGCCTAGGAATAAAACGAAGCTTGGTGAGCATCCCACACAAACGAATGCTCCACATGCGGGTTTCACATGCCAACAACTCCACATTCACAGGCAACTTCAGCGCCACAGCCGTTTTCAGATAGCCCTCAATGCAAAGGCTCTAGACGCAAATATTGGTGTGAGAGCTAATTCAATCAAGGAAACACTGCATGTTGGTGAAGGGCATATTGAAGTAGGATCATCTGAGTGGTTCTTGTGGGAGAACAACTCCATTTGGCTCACTAACTTCACACACATCAGGCTTCCAAGCAGCTCTCAAGGAAACTCAGTTTTCACACTCTATTGCTTAGTGCCCTTTGAGTGCATTATCTAGGAATGAACCTGGTAGAGCATCCACACAAACGAATGCTCCACATGCGGGTTTCACATGCCACCAACTCCACATTCACAGGCAACTTCAGCGCTACAGCCGTTTTCAGATAGCCTCAATGCAAAGGCTCTAGACGCAAATATTGGTGTGAGAGCTAATTCAATCAAGGAAACGCTGCATGTTGGTGAAGGGCATATTGAAGAGAATCAGCCGAGTGGTTCTTGTGGGAGAACAACTATATTTGGCTCACAAACCTCACACACCATCAGGCTTCCAAGCAGCTCTCAAGGAAACTCAGTTTTCACACTCTATGCTTAGTGCCTTTTGAGTGCATTATCTAGGAATGAAACCTGGTAGAGCATCCCACACAAACGAATGCTCCACATGCGGGTTTCACATGCCACCAACTCCACATCACAGGCAACTTCTGTGCTACAGCCCTTTTTCAGATAGCCCTCAATGCAAAGGCGCTAGACGCAAATATTGGTGTGAGAGCTAATTCAATCAAGGAAACACTGCATGTTGGTGAAGGGCATATTGAAGAAGGATCAGCCGAGTGGTTCTTGTGGGAGAACAACTCCATTTGGCTCACTAACTTCACACACCATCAGGCTTCCAAGCAGCTCTCAAGGAAACTCAGTTTTCACACTCTATGCTTAGTGCCCTTTCAGTGCATTATCTAGGAATGAACCTGGTAGAGCATCCCACACAAACGAATGTTCCAAATGCGGGTTTCACATGCCACCAACTCCACATTCACAGGCAACTTCAGCGCCACAGCCGTTTTCAGATAGCCCTCAATGCAAAGGCTCTAGACGCAAATATTGGTGTGAGAGCTAATTCAATCAAGGAAACACTGCATGTTGGTGAAGGGCATATTGAAGAAGGATCAGCCGAGTGGTTCTTGTGGGAGAACAACTCCATTTGGCTCACTAACTTCACACACCATCAGGCTTCCAAGCAGCTCTCAAGGAAACTCAGTTTTCACACTCTATGCTTAGTGCCCTTTGAGTGCCTAGGACTGAAATGAAGCTTGGTGAGCATCCCACACAAACGAATGCTCCACATGCGGGTTTCACATGCCACCAACTCCACATTCACAGGCAACTTCAGCGCCACAGCCGTTTTCAGATAGCCCTCAATGCAAAGGCTCTAGACGCAAATATTGGTGTGAGAGCTAATTCAATCAAGGAAACACTGCATGTTGGTGAAGGGCATATTGAAGAAGGATCAGCCGAGTGGTTCTTGTGGGAGAACAACTCCATTTGGCTCACTAACTTCACACACCATCAGGCTTCCAAGCAGCTCTCAAGGAAACTCAGTTTTCACACTCTATGCTTAGTGCCCTTTGAGTGCATTATCTAGGAATGAACCTGGTAGAGCATCCCACACAAACGAATGCTCCACATGCGGGTTTCACATGCCACCAACTCCACATTCACAGGCAACTTCAGCGCCACAGCAGTTTTCAGATAGCCCTCAATGCAAAGGCTCTAGACGCAAATATTGGTGTGACAGCTAATTCAATCAAGGAAACACAGCATGTTGGTGAAGGGCATATTGAAGAAGGATCTGCCGAGTGGTTCTTGTGGGAGAACAACTCCATTTGGCTCACTAACTTCACACACCATCAGGCTTCCAAGCAGCTCTCAAGGAAACTCAGTTTTCACACTCTATGCTTAGTGCCCTTTGAGTGCATTATCTAGGAATGAACCTGGTAGAGCATCCCACACAAACGAATGTTCCACATGCGGGTTTCACATGCCACCAACTCCACATTCACAGGCAACTTCAGCGCCACAGCCGTTTTCAGATAGCCCTCAATGCAAAGGCTCTAGACGCAAATATTGGTGTGAGAGCTAATTTAATCAAGGAAACACTGCATGTTGGTGAAGGGCATACTGAAGAAGAATCAGCCAAGTGGTTCTTGTGGGAGAACAACTCCATTTGGCTCACTAACTTCACACACCATCAGGCTTCCAAGCAGCTCTCAAGGAAACTCAGTTTTCACACTCTATGCTTAGTGCCCTTTGAGTACCTTGGACTGAAATGAAGCTTGGTGAACATCCCACACAAACGAATGCTCCACATGCGGGTTTCACATGCCACCAACTCCACATTCACAGGCAACCTCAGCGCCACAGCCGTTTTCAGATAGCCCTCAATGCAAAGGCTCTAGACGCAAATATTGGTGTGAGAGCTAATTCAATCAAGGAAACACTGCATGTTGGTGAAGGGCATATTGAAGAAGGATCAGCTGAGTGGTTTCTGTGGTAGAACAACTCCGTTTGGCTCACTAACTTCACACACCATCAGGCTTCCAAGCAGCTCTCAAGGAAACTCAGTTTTCACACTCTATGCTTAGTGCCCTTTCAGTGCCTAGGACTGAAATGAAGCTGGTAGAGCATCCCACACAAACCAATGCACCACATGCGTGTTTCACATGCCACCAATTCCACATTCACAGGCAACTTCAGCCCCACAGCCGTTTTCAGATAGCCCTCAATACAAAGGCTCTAGGCGCAAATATTTGTGTGAGAGCTAATTCAATCAAGGAAACACTGCATGTTGGTGAAGGGCATATTGAAGATCAGATGAGTGGTTCTTGTGGGAGAACAACTCCATTTGGCTCACTACCTTCACACACCATCAGGCTTCCAAGCAGCTCTCAAGGAAACTCAGTTTTCACACTCTATGCTTAGTGTCCTTTCAGTGCATTATCTAGGAATGAACCTGGTAGAGCATCCCACACAAACGAATGTTCCAAATGCGGGTTTCACATGCCACCAACTCCACATTCACAGGCAACTTCAGCGCCACAGCCGTTTTCAGATAGCCCTCAATGCAAAGGCTCTAGACGCAAATATTGGTGTGAGAGCTAATTCAATCAAGGAAACACTGCATGTTGGTGAAGGGCATATTGAAGAAGGATCAGCCGAGTGGTTCTTGTGGGAGAACAACTCCATTTGGCTCACTAACTTCACACACCATCAGGCTTCCAAGCAGCTCTCAAGGAAACTCAGTTTTCACACTCTATGCTTAGTGCCCTTTGAGTGCCTAGGACTGAAACGAAGCTTGGTGAGCATCCCACACAAACGAATGCTCCACATGCGGGTTTCACATGCCACCAACTCCACATTCACAGGCAACTTCAGCGCCACAGCCGTTTTCAGATAGCCCTCAATGCAAAGGCTCTAGACGCAAATATTGGTGTGAGAGCTAATTCAATCAAGGAAACACTGCATGTTGGTGAAGGGCATATTGAAGAAGGATCAGCCGAGTGGTTCTTGTGGGAGAACAACTCCATTTGGCTCACTAACTTCACACACCATCAGGCTTCCAAGCAGCTCTCAAGGAAACTCAGTTTTCACACTCTATGCTTAGTGCCCTTTGAGTGCATTATCTAGGAATGAACCTGGTAGAGCATCCCACACAAACGAATGCTCCACATGCGGGTTTCACATGCCACCAACTCCACATTCACAGGCAACTTCAGCGCCACAGCCGTTTTCAGATAGCCCTCAATGCAAAGGCTCTAGACGCAAATATTGGTGTGACAGCTAATTCAATCAAGGAAACACAGCATGTTGGTGAAGGGCATATTGAAGAAGGATCTGCCGAGTGGTTCTTGTGGGAGAACAACTCCATTTGGCTCACTAACTTCACACACCATCAGGCTTCCAAGCAGCTCTCAAGGAAACTCAGTTTTCACACTCTATGCTTAGTGCCCTTTGAGTGCATTATCTAGGAATGAACCTGGTAGAGCATCCCACACAAACGAATGTTCCACATGCGGGTTTCACATGCCACCAACTCCACATTCACAGGCAACTTCAGCGCCACAGCCGTTTTCAGATAGCCCTCAATGCAAAGGCTCTAGACGCAAATATTGGTGTGAGAGCTAATTTAATCAAGGAAACACTGCATGTTGGTGAAGGGCATACTGAAGAAGAATCAGCCAAGTGGTTCTTGTGGGAGAACAACTCCATTTGGCTCACTAACTTCACACACCATCAGGCTTCCAAGCAGCTCTCAAGGAAACTCAGTTTTCACACTCTATGCTTAGTGCCCTTTGAGTACCTTGGACTGAAATGAAGCTTGGTGAACATCCCACACAAACGAATGCTCCACATGCGGGTTTCACATGCCACCAACTCCACATTCACAGGCAACCTCAGCGCCACAGCCGTTTTCAGATAGCCCTCAATGCAAAGGCTCTAGACGCAAATATTGGTGTGAGAGCTAATTCAATCAAGGAAACACTGCATGTTGGTGAAGGGCATATTGAAGAAGGATCAGCTGAGTGGTTTCTGTGGGAGAACAACTCCGTTTGGCTCACTAACTTCACACACCATCAGGCTTCCAAGCAGCTCTCAAGGAAACTCAGTTTTCACACTCTATGCTTAGTGCCCTTTCAGTGCCTAGGACTGAAATGAAGCTGGTAGAGCATCCCACACAAACCAATGCACCACATGCGTGTTTCACATGCCACCAATTCCACATTCACAGGCAACTTCAGCCCCACAGCCGTTTTCAGATAGCCCTCAATACAAAGGCTCTAGGCGCAAATATTTGTGTGAGAGCTAATTCAATCAAGGAAACACTGCATGTTGGTGAAGGGCATATTGAAGAAGGATCAGATGAGTGGTTCTTGTGGGAGAACAACTCCATTTGGCTCACTACCTTCACACACCATCAGGCTTCCAAGCAGCTCTCAAGGAAACTCAGTTTTCACACTCTATGCTTAGTGCCCTTTGAGTGCCTAGGACTGAAATGAAGCTTGGTGAGCATCCCACACAAACGAATGCTCCACATGCGGGTTTCACATGCCACCAACTCCACATTCACAGGCAACTTCTGCGCCACAGCCGTTTTCAGATAGCCCTCAATGCAAAGGCTCTAGACGCAAATATTGGTGTGAGAGCTAATTCAATCAAGGAAACACTGCATGTTGGTGAAGGGCATATTGAAGGGAAGGAATCAGCTGAGTGGTTCTTGTGGGAGAACAACTCCATTTGGCTCACTAACTTCACACACCATCAGGCTTGCAAGCGGTTCTCAAGAAACTCAGTTTTCACACTCTATGCTTAGTGCCCTTTGAGTGCCTAGGACTGAAATGAAGCTGGTAGAGCATCCCACACAAACGAATGCTCCACATGCGGGTTTCACATGCCACCAACTCCACATTCACAGGCAACTTCAGCGCCACAGCCGTTTTCAGATAGCCCTCAATACAAAGGCTCTAGACGCAAATATTGGTGTGAGAGCTAATTCAATCAAGGAAACACTGCATGTTGGTGAAGGGCATATTGAAGAAGGATCAGCCGAGTGGTTCTTGTGGGAGAACAACTTCATTTGGCTCCCGAACTTCACACACCATCAGGCTTCCAAGCAGCTCTCAAGGAAACTCAGTATTCACACTCTATGCTTAGTGCCCTTTGAGTGCATTATCTAGGAATGAACCTGGTAGAGCATCCCACACAAACGAATGCTCCACATGCGGGTTTCACATGCCACCAACTCCACATTCACAGGCAACTTCAGCGCCACAGCCGTTTTCAGATAGCCCTCAATGCAAAGGCTCTAGACGCAAATATTGGTGTGAGAGCTAATTCAATCAAGGAAAAACTGCATGTTGGCGAAGGGCATATTGAAGAAGAATCAGCCGAGTGGTTCTTGTGGGAGAACAACTCCATTTGGCTCACTAACTTCACACACCATCAGGCTTCCAAGCAGCTCTCAAGGAAACTCAGTTTTCACACTCTATGCTTAGTGCCCTTTAAGTGCCTAGGAATAAAACGAAGCTTGGTGAGCATCCCACACAAACGAATGCTCCACATGCGGGTTTCACATGCCAACAACTCCACATTCACAGGCAACTTCAGCGCCACAGCCATTTTCAGATAGCCCTCAATGCAAAGGCTCTAGACACAAATATTGGTGTGAGAGCTAATTCAATCAAGGAAACACTGCATGTTGGTGAAGGGCATACAGAAGAAGAGTCAGCCGAGTGGTTCTTGTGGGAGAACAACTCCATTTGGCTCACTAACTTCACACACCATCAGGCTTCCAAGCAGCTCTCAAGGAAACTCAGTTTTCACACTCTATGCTTAGAGCCCTTTGAGTGCATTATCTAGGAATGAAACTCTTAGAGCATCCCACACAAACGAATGCTCCACATGCGGGTTTCACATGCCACCAACTCCACATTCACAGGCAACTTCAGCGCCACAGCCGTTTTCAGATAGCCCTCAATGCAAAGGCTCTAGACGCAAATATTGGTGTGAGAGCTAATTCAATCAAGGAAACACTGCATGTTGGTGAAGGGCATATTGAAGTAGGATCAGCCGAGTGGTTCTTGTGGGAGAACAACTCCATTTGGCTCACTAACTTCACACACCATCAGGCTTCCAAGCAGCTCTCAAGGAAACTCAGTTTTCACACTCTATGCTTAGTGCCCTTTGAGTGCATTATCTAGGAATGAACCTGGTAGAGCATCCCACACAAACGAATGCTCCACATGCGGGTTTCACATGCCACCAACTCCACATTCACAGGCAACTTCAGCGCCACAGCCGTTTTCAGATAGCCCTCAATGCAAAGGCTCTAGACGCAAATATTGGTGTGAGAGCTAATTCAATCAAGGAAACACTGCATGTTGGTGAAGGGCATATTGAAGAAGAATCAGCCGAGTGGTTCTTGAGGGAGAACAACTCCATTTGGCTCACTAACTTCACACACCATCAGGCTTCCAAGCAGCTCTCAAGGAAACTCAGTTTTCACACTCTATGCTTAGTGCCCTTTAAGTGCCTAGGAATAAAACGAAGCTTGGTGAGCATCCCACACAAACGAATGCTCCACATGTGGGTTTCACATGCCAACAACTCCACATTCACAGGCAACTTCAGCGCCACAGCCGTTTTCAGATAGCCCTCAATGCAAAGGCTTTAGACGCAAATATTGGTGTGAGCGCTAATTCAATCAAGGAAACACTGCATGTTGGTGAAGGGCATATTGAAGAAGAATAAACCGAGTGGTTCTTGAGGGAGAACAACTCCATTTGGCTCACTAACTTCACACACCATTAGGCTTCCAAGCAGCTCTCAAGGAAACTCAGTTTTCACACTCTATGCTTAGTGCCTTTTCAGTGCATTATCTAGGAATGAACCTGGTAGAGCATCCCACACAAACGAATGCTCCACATGCGGGTTTCACATGCCACCAACTCCACATTCACAGGCAACTTCAGCGCCACAGCCATTTTCAGATAGCCCTCAATGCAAAGGCTCTAGACACAAATATTGGTGTGAGAGCTAATTCAATCAAGGAAACACTGCATGTTGGTGAAGGGCATACTGAAGAAGAATCAGCCGAGTGGTTCTTGTGGGAGAACAACTCCATTTGGCTCACTAACTTCACACACCATCAGGCTTCCAAGCAGCTCTCAAGGAAACTCAGTTTTCACACTCTATGCTTAGTGCCCTTTGAGTGCATTATCTAGGAATGAACCTGGTAGAGCATCCCACAAAAACCAATGCTCCACATGCGGGTTTCACATGCCACCAACTCCACATTCACAGGCAACTTCAGCGCCACTGCCGTTTTCAGATAGCCCTCAATGCAAGGCTCTAGACCCAAATATTGGTGTGAGAGCTAATTCAATCAAGGAAAAACTGCATGTTGGCGAAGGGCATATTGAAGAAGAATCAGCCGAGTGGTTCTTGTGGGAGAACAACTCCATTTGGCTCACTAACTTCACACACCATCAGGCTTCCAAGCAGCTCTCAAGGAAACTCAGTTTTCACACTCTATGCTTAGTGCCCTTTGAGTGCATTATCTAGGAATGAACCTGGTAGAGCATCCCACACAAACGAATGTTCCAAATGCGGGTTTCACATGCCACCAACTCCACATTCACAGGCAACTTCAGCGCCACAGCCGTTTTCAGATAGCCCTCAATGCAAAGGCTCTAGACGCAAATATTGGTGTGAGAGCTAATTCAATCAAGGAAAAACTGCATGTTGGCGAAGGGCATATTGAAGAAGAATCAGCCGAGTGGTTCTTGTGGGAGAACAACTCCATTTGGCTCACTAACTTCACACACCATCAGGCTTCCAAGCAGCTCTCAAGGAAACTCAGTTTTCACACTCTATGCTTAGTGCCCTTTGAGTGCCTAGGACTGAAACAAAGCTTGGTGAGCATCCCACACAAACGAATGCTCCACATGCGGGTTTCACATGCCACCAACTCCACATTCACAGGCAACTTCAGCGCCACAGCCGTTTTCAGATAGCCCTCAATGCAAAGGCTCTAGACGCAAATATTGGTGTGAGAGCTAATTCAATCAAGGAAACACTCCCTGTTGGTGAAGGGCATATTGAAGTAGGATCAGCCGAGTGGTTCTTGTGGGAGAACAACTCCATTTGGCTCACTAACTTCACACACCATCAGGCTTCCAAGCAGCTCTCAAGGAAACTCAGTTTTCACACTCTATGCTTAGTGCCCTTTGAGTGCATTATCTAGGAATAAACCTGGTAGAGCATCCCACAAAAACCAATGCTCCACATGCGGGTTTCACATGCCACCAACTCCACATTCACAGGCAAATTCAGCGCCACTGCCGTTTTCAGATAGCCCTCAATGCAAAGGCTCTAGATGCAAATATTGGTGTGAGAGCTAATTCAATCAAGGAAAAACTGTATGTTGGCGAAGGGCATATTGAAGAAGGATCAGCCGAGTGGTTCTTGTGGGAGAACAACTCCATTTGGCTCACTAACTTCACACACCATCAGGCTTCCAAGCAGCTCTCAAGGAAACTCAGTTTTCACACTCTATGCTTAGTGCCCTTTGAGTGCATTATCTAGGAATGAACCTGGTAGAGCATCCCACACAAACGAATGTTCCAAATGCGGGTTTCACATGCCACCAACTCCACATTCACAGGCAACTTCAGCGCCACAGCCGTTTTCAGATAGCCCTCAATGCAAAGGCTCTAGACGCAAATATTGGTGTGAGAGCTAATTCAATCAAGGAAACACTGCATGTTGGTGAAGGGCATATTGAAGAAGGATCAGCCGAGTGGTTCTTGTGGGAGAACAACTCCATTTGGCTCACTAACTTCACACACCATCAGGCTTCCAAGCAGCTCTCAAGGAAACTCAGTTTTCACACTCTATGCTTAGTGAATTTTCAGTGCATTATCTAGGAATGAACCTGGTAGAGCATCCCACACAAACGAATGCTCCACATGCGGGTTTCACATGCCACCAACTCCACATTCACAGGCAACTTCAGCGCCACAGCCATTTTCAGATAGCCCTCAATGCAAAGGCTCTAGATACAAATATTGGTGTGAGAGCTAATTCAATCAAGGAAACACTGCATGTTGGTGAAGGGCATACTGAAGAAGAATCAGCTGAGTGGTTCTTGTGGGAGAACAACTCCATTTGGCTCACTAACTTCACACACCATCAGGCTTCCAAGCAGCTCTCAAGGAAACTCAGTTTTCACACTCTATGCTTAGTGCCCTTTGAGTGCCTAGGAATAAAACGAAGCTTGGTGAGCATCCCACACAAATGAATGCTCCACATGCGGGTTTCACATGCCAACAACTCCACATTCACAGGCAACTTCAGCGCCACAGCCGTTTTCAGATAGCCCTCAATGCAAAGGCTCTAGACGCAAATATTGGTGTGAGAGCTAATTCAATCAAGGAAACACTGCATGTTGGTGAAGGGCATATTGAAGTAGGATCATCTGAGTGGTTCTTGTGGGAGAACAACTCCATTTGGCTCACTAACTTCACACACCATCAGGCTTCCAAGCAGCTCTCAAGGAAACTCAGTTTTCACACTCTATGCTTAGTGCCCTTTGAGTGCATTATCTAGGAATGAACCTGGTAGAGCATCCCACACAAACGAATGCTCCACATGCGGGTTTCACATGCCACCAACTCCACATTCACAGGCAACTTCAGCGCTACAGCCGTTTTCAGATAGCCCTCAATGCAAAGGCTCTAGACGCAAACATTGGTGTGAGCGCTAATTCAATCAAGGAAACACTGCATGTTGCTGAAGGGCATATTGAAGAAGAATCAGCCGAGTGGTTCTTGTGGGAGAACAACTATATTTGGCTCACAAACCTCACACACCATCAGGCTTCCAAGCAGCTCTCAAGGAAACTCAGTTTTCACACTCTATGCTTAGTGCCTTTGAGTGCATTATCTAGGAATGAACCTGGTAGAGCATCCCACACAAACGAATGCTCCACATGCGGGTTTCACATGCCACCAACTCCACATTCACAGGCAACTTCTGTGCTACAGCCTTTTTCAGATAGCCCTCAATGCAAAGGCTCTAGACGCAAATATTGGTGTGAGAGCTAATTCAATCAAGGAAACACTGCATGTTGGTGAAGGGCATATTGAAGAAGGATCAGCTGAGTGGTTCTTGTGGGAGAACAACTCCATTTGGCTCACTAGCTTCACACACCATCAGGCTTCCAAGCAGCTCTCAAGGAAACTCAGTTTTCACACTCTATGCTTAGTGTCCTTTCAGTGCATTATCTAGGAATGAACCTGGTAGAGCATCCCACACAAACGAATGTTCCAAATGCGGGTTTCACATGCCACCAACTCCACATTCACAGGCAACTTCAGCGCCACAGCCGTTTTCAGATAGCCCTCAATGCAAAGGCTCTAGACGCAAATATTGGTGTGAGAGCTAATTCAATCAAGGAAACACTGCATGTTGGTGAAGGGCATATTGAAGAAGGATCAGCCGAGTGGTTCTTGTGGGAGAACAACTCCATTTGGCTCACTAACTTCACACACCATCAGGCTTCCAAGCAGCTCTCAAGGAAACTCAGTTTTCACACTCTATGCTTAGTGCCCTTTGAGTGCCTAGGACTGAAACGAAGCTTGGTGAGCATCCCACACAAACGAATGCTCCACATGCGGGTTTCACATGCCACCAACTCCACATTCACAGGCAACTTCAGCGCCACAGCCGTTTTCAGATAGCCCTCAATGCAAAGGCTCTAGACGCAAATATTGGTGTGAGAGCTAATTCAATCAAGGAAACACTGCATGTTGCTGAAGGGCATATTGAAGAAGGATCAGCCGAGTGGTTCTTGTGGGAGAACAACTCCATTTGGCTCACTAACTTCACACACCATCAGGCTTCCAAGCAGCTCTCAAGGAAACTCAGTTTTCACACTCTATGCTTAGTGCCCTTTGAGTGCATTATCTAGGAATGAACCTGGTAGAGCATCCCACACAAACGAATGCTCCACATGCGGGTTTCACATGCCACCAACTCCACATTCACAGGCAACTTCAGCGCCACAGCCGTTTTCAGATAGCCCTCAATGCAAAGGCTCTAGACGCAAATATTGGTGTGACAGCTAATTCAATCAAGGAAACACTGCATGTTGGTGAAGGGCATATTGAAGAAGGATCAGCCGAGTGGTTCTTGTGGGAGAACAACTCCATTTGGCTCACTAACTTCACACACCATCAGGCTTCCAAGCAGCTCTCAAGGAAACTCAGTTTTCACACTCTATGCTTTGTGCCCTTTTAGTGCATTATCTAGGAATGAACCTGGTAGAGCATCCCACACAAACGAATGTTCCACATGCGGGTTTCACATGCCACCAACTCCACATTCACAGGCAACTTCAGCGCCACTGCCGTTTTCAGATAGCCCTCAATGCAAAGGCTCTAGACGCAAATATTGGTGTGAGAGCTAATTTAATCAAGGAAACACTGCATGTTGGTGAAGGGCATACTGAAGAAGAATCAGCCAAGTGGTTCTTGTGGGAGAACAACTACATTTGGCTCACTAACTTCACACACCATCAGGCTTCCAAGCAGCTCTCAAGGAAACTCAGTTTTCACACTCTATGCTTAGTGCCCTTTGAGTACCTTGGACTGAAATGAAGCTTGGTGAACATCCCACACAAACGAATGCTCCACATGCGGGTTTCACATGCCACCAACTCCACATTCACAGGCAACCTCAGCGCCACAGCCGTTTTCAGATAGCCCTCAATGCAAAGGCTCTAGACGCAAATATTGGTGTGAGAGCTAATTCAATCAAGGAAACACTGCATGTTGGTGAAGGGCATATTGAAGAAGGATCAGCTGAGTGGTTTCTGTGGGAGAACAACTCCGTTTGGCTCACTAACCTTCACACACCATCAGGCTTCCAAGCAGCTCTCAAGGAAACTCAGTTTTCACACTCTATGCTTAGTGCCCTTTCATTGCCTAGGACTGAAATGAAGCTGGTAGAGCATCCCACACAAACCAATGCACCACATGCGTGTTTCACATGCCACCAATTCCACATTCACAGGCAACTTCAGCCCCACAGCCGTTTTCAGATAGCCCTCAATACAAAGGCTCTAGGCGCAAATATTTGTGTGAGAGCTAATTCAATCAAGGAAACACTGCATGTTGGTGAAGGGCATATTGAAGAAGGATCAGATGAGTGGTTCTTGTGGGAGAACAACTCCATTTGGCTCACTACCTTCACACACCATCAGGCTTCCAAGCAGCTCTCAAGGAAACTCAGTTTTCACACTCTATGCTTAGTGCCCTTTGAGTGCCTAGGACTGAAATGAAGCTTGGTGAGCATCCCACACAAACGAATGCTCCACATGCGGGTTTCACATGCCACCAACTCCACATTCACAGGCAACTTCAGCGCCACAGCCGTTTTCAGATAGCCCTCAATGCAAAGGCTCTAGACGCAAATATTGGTGTGAGAGCTAATTCAATCAAGGAAACACTGCATGTTGGTGAAGGGCATATTGAAGAAGGATCAGCTGAGTGGTTCTTGTGGGAGAACAACTCCATTTGGCTCACTAACTTCACACACCATCAGGCTTGCAAGCAGTTCTCAAGAAACTCAGTTTTCACACTCTATGCTTAGTGCCCTTTGAGTGCCTAGGACTGAAATGAAGCTGGTAGAGCATCCCACACAAACGAATGCTCCACATGCGGGTTTCACATGCCACCAACTCCACATTCACAGGCAACTTCAGCGCCACAGCCGTTTTCAGATAGCCCTCAATACAAAGGCTCTAGACGCAAATATTGGTGTGAGAGCTAATTCAATCAAGGAAACACTGCATGTTGGTGAAGGGCATATTGAAGAAGGATCAGCCGAGTGGTTCTTGTGGGAGAACAACTTCATTTGGCTCCCGAACTTCACACACCATCAGGCTTCCAAGCAGCTCTCAAGGAAACTCAGTATTCACACTCTATGCTTAGTGCCCTTTGAGTGCATTATCTAGGAATGAACCTGGTAGAGCATCCCACACAAACGAATGCTCCACATGCGGGTTTCACATGCCACCAACTCCACATTCACAGGCAACTTCAGCGCCATAGCCGATTTCAGGTAGCCCTCAATGCAAAGGCTCTAGACGCAAATATTGGTGTGAGAGCTGATTCAATCAAGGAAACACTGCATGTTGGTGAAGGGCATATTGAAGAAGAATCAGCCGAGTGGTTCTTGTGGGAGAACAACTCCATTTGGCTCACTAACTTCACACACCATCAGGCTTCCAAGCAGCTCTCAAGGAAACTCAGTTTTCACACTCTATGCTTAGTGCCCTTTGAGTGCATTATCTAGGAATGAACCTGGTAGAGCATCCCACACAAACGAATGTTCCAAATGCGGGTTTCACATGCCACCAACTCCACATTCACAGGCAACTTCAGCGCCACCGCCGTTTTCAGATAGCCCTCAATGCAAAGGCTCTAGACGCAAATATTGGTGTGAGAGCTAATTCAATCAAGGAAACACTGCATGTTGGTGAAGGGCATATTGAAGAAGGATCAGCCGAGTGGTTCTTGTGGGAGAACAACTCCATTTGGCTCACTAACTTCACACACCATCAGGCTTCCAAGCAGCTCTCAAGGAAACTCAGTTTTCACACTCTATGCTTAGTGCCCTTTGAGTGCCTAGGACTGAAACGAAGCTTGGTGAGCATCCCACACAAACGAATGCTCCACATGCGGGTTTCACATGCCACCAACTCCACATTCACAGGCAACTTCAGCGCCACAGCCGTTTTCAGATAGCCCTCAATGCAAAGGCTCTAGACGCAAATATTGGTGTGAGAGCTAATTCAATCAAGGAAACACTGCATGTTGGTGAAGGGCATATTGAAGAAGGATCAGCTGAGTGGTTCTTGTGGGAGAACAACTCCATTTGGCTCACTAACTTCACACACCATCAGGCTTCCAAGCAGCTCTCAAGGAAACTCAGTTTTCACACTCTATGCTTAGTGCCCTTTGAGTGCATTATCTAGGAATGAACCTGGTAGAGCATCCCACACAAACGAATGCTCCACATGCAGGTTTCACATGCCACCAACTCCACATTCACAGGCAACTTCAGCGCCACAGCAGTTTTCAGATAGCCCTCAATGCAAAGGCTCTAGACGCAAATATTGGTGTGAGAGCTAATTCAATCAAGGAAACACTGCATGTTGGTGAAGGGCATATTGAAGAAGGATCAGCCGAGTGGTTCTTGTGGGAGAACAACTCCATTTGGCTCACTAACTTCACACACCATCAGGCTTCCAAGCAGCTCTCAAGGAAACTCACTTTTCACACTCTATGCTTAGTGCCTTTTGAGTGCATTATCTAGGAATGAACCTGGTAGAGCATCCACACAAACGAATGTTCCAAATGCGGGTTTCACATGCCACCAACTCCACATTCACAGGCAACTTCAGCGCCACAACCGTTTTCAGATAGCCCTCAATGCAAAGGCTCTAGACGCAAATATTGGTGTGAGAGCTAATTCAATCAAGGAAACACTGCATGTTGGTGAAGGGCATATTGAAGAAGAATCAGCCGAGTGGTTCTTGTGGGAGAACAACTCCATTTGGCTCACTAACTTCACACACCATCAGGCTTCCAAGCAGCTCTCAAGGAAACTCAGTTTTCACACTCTATGCTTAGTGCACTTTCAGTGCCTAGGACTGAAATGAAGCTGGTAGAGCATCCCACACAAACGAATGCACCACATGCGTGTTTCACATGCCACCAACTCCACATTCACAGGCAACTTCAGTTTCAGATAGCCCTCAATGCAAAGGCTCTAGACGCAAATATTTTTGTGAGCGCTAATTCAATCAAGGAAACACTGAATGTTGGTGAAGGGCATATTGAGGTAGGATCAGCTGAGTGGTTCTTGTGGGAGAACAACTCCATTTGGTTCACTACCTTCACACACCATTAGGTTTCCAAGCAGCTCTCCAGGAAACTCAGTTTTCACACTCTATGCTTAGTGCACTTTGAGTGCCTAGGACTGAAACGAAGCTTGATGAGCATCCCACACAAACGAATGCTCCACATGCGGGTTTCACATGCCACCAACTCCACATTCACAGGCAACTTCAGCGCCACAGCCGTTTTCAGATAGCCCTCAATGCAAAGGCTCTAGACGCAAATATTGGTGTGAGAGCTCATTCAATCAAGGAAACACTGCATGTTGGTGAAGGGCATATTGAAGAAGGATCAGCTGAGTCGTTTTTGTGGGAGAACAAAATCCATTTGGCTTCACTAACTTCACACACCATCAGGCTTGCAAGCAGTTCTCAAGAAACTCAGTTTTCACACTCTATGCTTAGTGCCCTTTGAGTGAATAGGACTGAAATGAAGCTGGTAGAGCATCTGACACAAACCAATGCTCCACATGCGGGGTTTCACATGCCACCAACTCCACATTCACAGGCAACTTCAGCGCCACAGCCGTTTTCAGATAGCCCTCAATGCAAAGGCTCTAGACGCAAATATTGGTGTGAGAGCTAATTCAATCAAGGAAACACTGCATGTTGGTGAAGGGCATATTGAAGAAGGATCAGCCCGAGTGGTTCATGTGGGGAGAACAACTCCATTTGGCTCACTAACTTCACACACCATCAGGCTTCCAAGCAGCTCTCAAGGAAACTCAGTTTTCACACTTTATGCTTAGTGTCCTTTGAGTGCATTATCTAGGAATGAACCTGTAGAGCATCCCACACAAACGAATGTTCCAAATGCGGGTTTCTACATGCCAACAACTCCACATTCACAGGCAACTTCAGCCGCCACAGCCGTTTTCAGATAGCCCCTCAATGCAAAGGCTCTAGACGCAAATATAGGTGTGAGAGCTAATTCAATCAAGGGAAACACTGCATGTTGGTGAAGGGCGTAGAGAAGAGGAATCAGCCGAGTGGTTCTTGTGGGAGAAACAAACTCCATTTGGCTCACTAACTTCACACACCATCAGGCTTCAAGCAGCTCTCAAGGAAACTCAGTTTTCACGCACTCTATGCTTAGTGCCCTTTGAGTGCATAATCTAGGAATGAACCTGGTAGAGCATCCCACACAAACGAATGTTCCAAATGCGGGGTTTCACATGCCACCAACTCCACATTCACAGGCAACTTCAGCGCCACAGCCGTTTTCAGATAGCCCTCAATGCAAAGGCTCTAGACGCAAATATTGGTGTGAGAGCTAATTTAATCAAGGAAAACACTGCATGTTGGTGAAGGGCATACTGAAGAAGAATCAGCGAGTGGTTCTTGTGGGAGAACAACTACATTTGGCTCACTAACTTCACACACCATCAGGCTTCCAAGCAGCTCTCAAGGAAACTCAGTTTTCACACTCTATGCTTAGTGCCCTTTGAGTGCCTTGGACTGAAATGAAGCTTGGTGAGCATCCCACACAAACGAATGCTCCACATGTGGGTTTCACATGCCACCAACTCCACATTCACAGGCAACTTCAGCGCCACAACCGTTTTCAGATAGCCCTCAATGCAAAGAATCTAGATGCAAATATTGGTGTCAGAGCTAATTCAATCAAGGAAACACTGCATGTTGGTGAAGGGCATACAGAAGAAAGATCAGCTGAGTGGTTCTTGTGGGAGAACAACTCCATTTGGCTCACTAACTTCACACACCATCAGGCTTCCAAGCAGCTCTCAAGGAAACTCAGTTTTCACACTCTATGCTTGGTGCCCTTTGAGTGCATTATCTAGGAATGAACCTGGTAGAGCATCCCACACAAACGAATGCTCCACATGCGGGTTTCACATGCCAACAACTCCACATTCACAGGCAACTTCAGCGCCACAGCCATTTTCAGATAGCCCTCAATGCAAAGGCTCTAGACGCAAATATTGGTGTGAGAGCTAATTCAATCAAGGAAACAATGCATGTTGGTGAAGGGCATATTGAAGAAGGATCAGATGAGTGGTTCTTGTGGGAGAACAACTTCATTTGGCTCACTAACTTCACACACCATTAGGCTTCCAAGCAGCTCTCAAGGAAACTCAGTTTTCACACTCTATGCTTAGTGCCCTTTGAGTGCATTATCTAGGAATGAAGCTTGGTGAGCATACCACACAAACGAATGCTCCACATGCGGGTTTCACATGCCACCAACTCCACATTCACAGGCAACTTCAGCGCCACAGCCGATTTCAGGTAGCCCTCAATGCAAAGGCTCTAGACGCAAATATTGGTGTGAGAGCTGATTCAATCAAGGAAACACTGCATGTTGGTGAATGGCATATTGAAGAATAATCAGCCGAGTGGTTCTTGTGGGAGAACAACTCCATTTGGCTCACTAACTTCACACACCATCAGGCTTCCAAGCAGCTCTCAAGGAAACTCAGTTTTCACACTCTATGCTTAGTGCCCTTTGAGTGCATTATCTAGGAATGAACCTGGTAGAGCATCCCACACAAACGAATGTTCCAAATGCGGGTTTCACATGCCACCAACTCCACATTCACAGGCAACTTCAGCGCCACAGCCATTTTCAGATAGCCCTCAATGCAAAGGCTCTAGACGCAAATATTGGTGTGAGAGCTAATTCAATCAAGGAAACACTGCATGTTGGTGAAGGGCATATTGAAGAAGGATCAGCCGAGTGGTTCTTGTGGGAGAACAACTCCATTTGGCTCACTAACTTCACACACCATCAGGCTTCCAAGCAGCTCTCAAGGAAACTCAGTTTTCACACTCTATGCTTAGTGCCCTTTGAGTGCCTAGGACTGAAACGAAGCTTGGTGAGCATCCCACACAAACGAATGCTCCACATGCGGGTTTCACATGCCACCAACTCCACATTCACAGGCAACTTCATCGCCACAGCCGTTTTCAGATAGCCCTCAATGCAAAGGCTCTAGACGCAAATATTGGTGTGAGAGCTAATTCAATCAAGGAAACACTGCATGTTGGTGAAGGGCATATTGAAGAAGGATCAGCCGAGTGGTTCATGTGGGAGAACAACTCCATTTGGCTCACTAACTTCACACACCATCAGGCTTCCAAGCAGCTCTCAAGGAAACTCAGTTTTCACACTTTATGCTTAGTGTCCTTTGAGTGCATTATCTAGGAATGAACCTGGTAGAGCATCCCACACAAACGAATGCTCCACATGCGGGTTTCACATGCCAACAACTCCAGATTCACAGGCAACTTCAGCGCCACAGCCGTTTTCAGATAGCCCTCAATGCAAAGGCTCTAGACGCAAATATAGGTGTGAGAGCTAATTCAATCAAGGAAACACTGCATGTTGGTGAAGGGCGTAGAGAAGAGGAATCAGCCGAGTGGTTCTTGTGGGAGAACAACTCCATTTGGCTCACTAACTTCACACACCATCAGGCTTCCAAGCAGCTCTCAAGGAAACTCAGTTTTCACACTCTATGCTTAGTGCCCTTTGAGTGCATAATCTAGGAATGAACCTGGTAGAGCATCCCACACAAACGAATGTTCCACATGCGGGTTTCACATGCCACCAACTCCACATTCACAGGCAACTTCAGCGCCACAGCCGTTTTCAGATAGCCCTCAATGCAAAGGCTCTAGACGCAAATATTGGTGTGAGAGCTAATTTAATCAAGGAAACACTGCATGTTGGTGAAGGGCATACTGAAGAAGAATCAGCCGAGTGGTTCTTGTGGGAGAACAACTACATTTGGCTCACTAACTTCACACACCATCAGGCTTCCAAGCAGCTCTCAAGGAAACTCAGTTTTCACACTCTATGCTTAGTGCCCTTTGAGTGCCTTGGACTGAAATGAAGCTTGGTGAGCATCCCACACAAACGAATGCTCCACATGTGGGTTTCACATGCCACCAACTCCACATTCACAGGCAACTTCAGCGCCACAACCGTTTTCAGATAGCCCTCAATGCAAAGAATCTAGATGCAAATATTGGTGTCAGAGCTAATTCAATCAAGGAAACACTGCATGTTGGTGAAGGGCATACAGAAGAAAGATCAGCTGAGTGGTTCTTGTGGGAGAACAACTCCATTTGGCTCACTAACTTCACACACCATCAGGCTTCCAAGCAGCTCTCAAGGAAACTCAGTTTTCACACTCTATGCTTGGTGCCCTTTGAGTGCATTATCTAGGAATGAACCTGGTAGAGCATCCCACACAAACGAATGCTCCACATGCGGGTTTCACATGCCAACAACTCCACATTCACAGGCAACTTCAGCGCCACAGCCATTTTCAGATAGCCCTCAATGCAAAGGCTCTAGACGCAAATATTGGTGTGAGAGCTAATTCAATCAAGGAAACAATGCATGTTGGTGAAGGGCATATTGAAGAAGGATCAGATGAGTGGTTCTTGTGGGAGAACAACTCCATTTGGCTCACTAACTTCACACACCATTAGGCTTCCAAGCAGCTCTCAAGGAAACTCAGTTTTCACACTCTATGCTTAGTGCCCTTTGAGTGCATTATCTAGGAATGAAGCTTGGTGAGCATCCCACACAAACGAATGCTCCACATGCGGGTTTCACATGCCACCAACTCCACATTCACAGGCAACTTCAGCGCCACAGCCGATTTCAGGTAGCCCTCAATGCAAAGGCTCTAGACGCAAATATTGGTGTGAGAGCTGATTCAATCAAGGAAACACTGCATGTTGGTGAAGGGCATATTGAAGAATAATCAGCCGAGTGGTTCTTGTGGGAGAACAACTCCATTTGGCTCACTAACTTCACACACCATCAGGCTTCCAAGCAGCTCTCAAGGAAACTCAGTTTTCACACTCTATGCTTAGTGCCCTTTGAGTGCATTATCTAGGAATGAACCTGGTAGAGCATCCCACACAAACGAATGTTCCAAATGCGGGTTTCACATGCCACCAACTCCACATTCACAGGCAACTTCAGCGCCACAGCCATTTTCAGATAGCCCTCAATGCAAAGGCTCTAGACGCAAATATTGGTGTGAGAGCTAATTCAATCAAGGAAACACTGCATGTTGGTGAAGGGCATATTGAAGAAGGATCAGCCGAGTGGTTCTTGTGGGAGAACAACTCCATTTGGCTCACTAACTTCACACACCATCAGGCTTCCAAGCAGCTCTCAAGGAAACTCAGTTTTCACACTCTATGCTTAGTGCCCTTTGAGTGCCTAGGACTGAAACGAAGCTTGGTGAGCATCCCACACAAACGAATGCTCCACATGCGGGTTTCACATGCCACCAACTCCACATTCACAGGCAACTTCAGCGCCACAGCCGTTTTCAGATAGCCCTCAATGCAAAGGCTCTAGACGCAAATATTGGTGTGAGAGCTAATTCAATCAAGGAAACACTGCATGTTGGTGAAGGGCATATTGAAGAAGGATCAGCCGAGTGGTTCTTGTGGGAGAACAACTCCATTTGGCTCACTAACTTCACACACCATCAGGCTTCCAAGCAGCTCTCAAGGAAACTCAGTTTTCACACTCTATGCTTAGTGCCCTTTGAGTGCATTATCTAGGAATGAACCTGGTAGAGCATACCACACAAACGAATGCTCCACATGCGGGTTTCACATGCCACCAACTCCACATTCACAGGCAACTTCAGCCCCACAGCCGTTTTCAGATAGCCCTCAATGCAAAGGCTCTAGACGCAAATATTGGTGTGAGAGCTAATTCAATCAAGGAAACACTGCATGTTGGTGAAGGGCATATTGAAGAAGGATCAGCCCAGAGGTTCTTGTGGGAGAACAACTCCATTTGGCTCACTAACTTCACACACCATCAGGCTTCCAAGCAGCTCTCAAGGAAACTCAGTTTTCACACTCTATGCTTAGTGCCCTTTGAGTGCCTAGGACTGAAACGAAGCTTGGTGAGCATCCCACACAAACCAATGCTCCACATGCGGGTTTCACATGCCACCAACTCCACATTCACAGGCAACTTCAGCGCCACAGCCGTTTTCAGATAGCCCTCAATGCAAAGGCTCTAGACGCAAATATTGGTGTGAGAGCTAATTTAATCAAGGAAACACTGCATGTTGGTGAAGGGCATACTGAAGAAGAATCAGCCGAGTGGTTCTTGTGGGAGAACAACTACATTTGGCTCACTAACTTCACACACCATCAGGCTTCCAAGCAGCTCTCAAGGAAACTCAGTTTTCACACTCTATGCTTAGTGCCCTTTGAGTGCCTTGGACTGAAATGAAGCTTGGTGAGCATCCCACACAAACGAATGCTCCACATGTGGGTTTCACATGCCACCAACTCCACATTCACAGGCAACTTCAGCGCCACAACCGTTTTCAGATAGCCCTCAATGCAAAGAATCTAGATGCAAATATTGGTGTCAGAGCTAATTCAAATCAAGGAAACACTGCATGTTGGTGAAGGGCATACAGAAGAAAGATCAGCTGAGTGGTTCTTGTGGGAGAACAACTCCATTTGGCTCACTAACTTCACACACCATCAGGCTTCCAAGCAGCTCTCAAGGAAACTCAGTTTTCACACTCTATGCTTGGTGCCCTTTGAGTGCATTATCTAGGAATGAACCTGGTAGAGCATCCCACACAAACGAATGCTCCACATGCGGGTTTCACATGCCAACAACTCCACATTCACAGGCAACTTCAGCGCCACAGCCATTTTCAGATAGCCCTCAATGCAAAGGCTCTAGACGCAAATATTGGTGTGAGAGCTAATTCAATCAAGGAAACAATGCATGTTGGTGAAGGGCATATTGAAGAAGGATCAGATGAGTGGTTCTTGTGGGAGAACAACTTCATTTGGCTCACTAACTTCACACACCATTAGGCTTCCAAGCAGCTCTCAAGGAAACTCAGTTTTCACACTCTATGCTTAGTGCCCTTTGAGTGCATTATCTAGGAATGAAGCTTGGTGAGCATCCCACACAAACGAATGCTCCACATGCGGGTTTCACATGCCACCAACTCCACATTCACAGGCAACTTCAGCGCCACAGCCGATTTGAGGTAGCCCTCAATGCAAAGGCTCTAGACGCAAATATTGGTGTGAGAGCTGATTCAATCAAGGAAACACTGCATGTTGGTGAAGGGCATATTGAAGAATAATCAGCCGAGTGGTTCTTGTGGGAGAACAACTCCATTTGGCTCACTAACTTCACACACCATCAGGCTTCCAAGCAGCTCTCAAGGAAACTCAGTTTTCACACTCTATGCTTAGTGCCCTTTGAGTGCATTATCTAGGAATGAACCTGGTAGAGCATCCCACACAAACGAATGTTCAAAATGCGGGTTTCACATGCCACCAACTCCACATTCACAGGCAACTTCAGCGCCACAGCCATTTTTCAGATAGCCCTCAATGCAAAGGCTCTAGACGCAAATATTGGTGTGAGAGCTAATTCAATCAAGGAAACACTGCATGTTGGTGAAGGGCATATTGAAGAAGGATCAGCCGAGTGGTTCTTGTGGGAGAACAACTCCATTTGGCTCACTAACTTCACACACCATCAGGCTTCCAAGCAGCTCTCAAGGAAACTCAGTTTTCACACTCTATGCTTAGTGCCCTTTGAGTGCCTAGGAATGAAACGAAGCTTGGTGAGCATCCCACACAAACGAATGCTCCACATGCGGGTTTCACCATGCCACCAACTCCACATTCACAGGCAACTTCAGCGCCACAGCTGTTTTCAGATAGCCCTCAATGCAAAGGCTCTAGACGCAAAATATTGGTGTGAGAGCTAATTCAATCAAGGAAACACTGCATGTTGGTGAAGGGCATATTGAAGAAGGATCAGCCGAGTGGTTCTTGTGTGAGAACAACTCCATTTGGCTCACTAACTTCACACACCATCAGGCTTCCAAGCAGCTCTCAAGGAAACTCAGTTTTCACACTCTATGCTTAGTGCCCTTTGAGTGCATTATCTAGGAATGAACCTGGTAGAGCATACCACACAAACGAATGCTCCACATGCGGGTTTCACATGCCACCAACTCCACATTCACAGGCAACTTCAGCCCCACAGCCGTTTTCAGATAGCCCTCAATGCAAAGGCTCTAGACGCAAATATTGGTGTGAGAGCTAATTCAATCAAGGAAACACTGCATGTTGGTGAAGGGCATATTGAAGAAGGATCAGCCGAGAGGTTCTTGTGGGAGAACAACTCCATTTGGCTCACTAACTTCACACACCATCAGGCTTCCAAGCAGCTCTCAAGGAACTCAGTTTTCACACTCTATGCTTAGTGCCTTTGAGTGCCTAGGACTGAAATGAAGCTTGGTGAGCATCCCACACAAACGAATGCTCCACATGCGGGTTTCACATGCCACCAACTCCACATTCACAGGCAACTTCAGCGCCACAGCCGTTTTCAGATAGCCCTCAATGCAAAGCCTCTAGACGCAAATATTGGTGTGAGAGCTAATTCAATCAAGGAAACACTGCATGTTGGTGAAGGGCATATTGAAGAAGGATCAGCCGAGTGGTTCTTGTGGGAGAACAACTCCATTTGGCTCACTAACTTCACACACCATCAGGCTTGCAAGCAGTTCTCAAGGAAACTCAGTTTTCACACTCTATGCTTAGTGCCCTTTGAGTGCCTAGGACTGAAATGAAGCTGGTAGAGCATCCCACACAAACGAATGCTCACATGCGGGTTTCACATGCCACCAACTCCACATTCACAGGCAACTTCAGCGCCACAGCCGTTTTCAGATAGCCCTCAATACAAAGGCTCTAGACGCAAAATATTGGTGTGAGAGCTAATTCAATCAAGGAAACACTGCATGTTGGTGAAGGGCATATTGAAGAAGGATCAGCCGAGTGGTTCTTGTGGGAGAACAACTTCATTTGGCTCACTAACTTCACACCACCATCAGGCTTCCAAGCAGCTCTCAAGGAAACTCAGTTTTCACACTCTATGCTTAGTGCCCTTTGAGTGCATTATCTAGGAATGAACCTGGTAGAGCATCCCACACAAACGAATGCTCCACATGCGGGTTTCACATGCCACCAACTCCACATTCACAGGCAACTTCAGCGCCACAGCCGATTTCAGGTAGCCCTCAATGCAAAGGCTCTAGACGCAAATATTGGTGTGAGAGCTGATTCAATCAAGGAAACACTGCATGTTGGTGAAGGGCATATTGAAGAAGAATCAGCCGAGTGGTTCTTGTGGGAGAACAACTCCATTTTGGCTCACTAACTTCACACACCATCAGGCTTCCAAGCAGCTCTCAAGGAAACTCAGTTTTCACACTCTGTGCTTAGTGCCCTTTGAGTGCATTATCTAGGAATGAACCTGGTAGAGCATCCCACACAAACGAATGCTCGAAATTCGAGTTTTCACATGCCACCAACTCCACATTCACAGGCAACTTCAGCGCCACAGCCGTTTTCAGATAGCCCTCAATGCAAAGGCTCTAGACGCAAATATTGGTGTGAGAGCTAATTCAATCAAGGAAACACTGCATGTTGGTGAAGGGCATATTGAAGAAGGATCAGCCGAGTGGTTCTTGTGGGAGAACAACTCCATTTGGCTCACTAACTTCACACACCATCAGGCTTCCAAGCAGCTCTCAAGGAAACTCAGTTTTCACACTCTATGCTTAGTGCACTTTGAGTGCCTAGGACTGAAACGAAGCTTGGTGAGCATCCCACACAAACGAATGCTCCACATGCGGGTTTCACATGCCACCAACTCCACATTCACAGGCAACTTCAGCGCCACAGCCGTTTTCAGATAGCCCTCAATGCAAAGGCTCTAGACGCAAATATTGGTGTGAGAGCTAATTCAATCAAGGAAACACTGCATGTTGGTGAAGGGCATATTGAAGAAGGATCAGCCGAGTGGTTCTTGTGGGAGAACAACTCCATTTGGCTCACCTAACTTCACACACCATCAGGCTTCCAAGCAGCTCTCAAGGAAACTCAGTTTTCACACTCTATGCTTAGTGCCCTTTGAGTGCATTATCTAGGAATGAACCTGGTAGAGCATACCACACAAACGAATGCTCCAAATGCGGGTTTCACATGCCACCAACTCCACATTCTCAGGCAACTTCAGCGCCACAGCCGTTTTCAGATAGCCCTCAATGCAAAGGCTCTAGACGCAAATATTGGTGTGAGAGCTAATTCAATCAAGGAAACACTGCATGTTGGTGAAGGGCATACTGAAGAAGGATCAGCCGAGTGGTTCTTGTGGGAGAACAACTCCATTTGGCTCACTAACTTCACACACCATCAGGCTTCCAAGCAGCTCTCAAGGAAACTCAGTTTTCACACTCTATGCTTAGTGCCCTTTGAGTGCCTATTACTGAAACGAAGCTTGGTGAGCATCCCACACAAACGAATGCTCCACATGCGGGTTTCACATGCCACCAACTCCACATTCACAGGCATCTTCAGCGCCACAGCAGTTTTCAGATAGCCCTCAATGCAAAGGCTCTAGACACAAATATTGGTGTGAGAGCTAATTCAATCAAGGGAAACACTGCATGTTGGTGAAGGGCATATTGAAGAAGGATCAGCCGAGTGGTTCTTGTGGGAGAACAACTCCATTTGGCTCACTAACTTCACACACCATCAGGCTTCCAAGCAGCTCTCAAGGAAACTTAGTTTTCACACTGTATGCTTAGTGCCCTTTGAGTGCATTATCTAGGAATGAACCTGGTAGAGCATCCCACACAAACGAATGTTCCAAATTGCGGGTTTCACATGCCACCAACTCCACATTCACAGGCAACTTCAGCGCCACAGCCGTTTTCAGATAGCCCTCAATGCAAAGGCTCTAGACGCAAAATATTGGTGTGAGGAGCTAATTCAATCAAGGAAACACTGCATGTTGGTGAAGGGCATATTGAAGAAGGATCAGCTGAGTGGTTCTTGTGGGAGAACAACTCCATTTGGCTCACTAACTTCACACACCATCAGGCTTCCAAGCAGCTCTCAAGGAAACTCAGTTTTCACACTCTATGCCTTAGTGCCCTTTCAGTGCCTAGGACTGAAATGAAGCTGGTAGAGCATCCCACACAAACGAATGCACCACATGCGTGTTTTACATGCCACTAACTCCACATTCACAGGCAACTTCTGCGCCACAGCCGTTTTCAGATAGCCCTCAATGCAAAGGCTCTAGACGCAAATATTTTTTGTGAGCGCTAATTCAATCAAGGAAACACTGAATGTTGGTGAAGGGCATATTGAGGTAGGATCAGCTGAGTGGTTCTTGTGGGGAGAACAACTCCATTTGGCTCACTACCTTCACACACCATTAGGTTTCCAAGCAGCTCTCAAGGAAACTCAGTTTTCACACTCTATGCTTAGTGCACTTTGAGTGCCTAGGACTGAAACGAAGCTTGGTGAGCATCCCACACAAACGAATGCTCCACATGCGGGTTTCACATGCCACCAACTCCACATTCACAGGCAACTTCAGCGCCACAGCCATTTTCAGATAGCCCCTCAATGCAAAGGCTCTAGACACAAAATATTGGTGTGAGAGCTAATTCAATCAAGGAAACACTGCATGTTGGTGAAGGGCATACTGAAGAAGGATCAGCCGAGTGGTTCTTGTGGGAGAACAACTCCATTTGGCTCACTAACTTCACACACCATCAGGCTTCCAAGCAGCTCTCAAGGAAACTCAGTTTTCACACTCTATGCTTAGTGCCCTTTGAGTGCATTATCTAGGAATGAACCTGGTAGAGCATCCCACACAAACCAATGCTCCACATGCGGGTTTCACATGCCACCAACTCCACATTCACAGGGCAACTTCAGCGCCACAGCCGTTTTCAGATAGCCCTCAATGCAAAGGCTCTAGACGCAAATATTGGTGTGAGAGCTAATTCAATCAAGGAAACACTGCATGTTGGTGAAGGGCATATTGAAGAAGGATCAGCCGAGTGGTTCTTGTGGGAGAACAACTCCATTTGGCTCACTAACTTCACACACCATCAGGCTTCCAAGCAGCTCTCAAGGAAACTCATTTTTCACACTCTATGCTTAATGCCCTTTGAGTGCCTAGGACTGAAACGAAGCTTGGTGAGCATCCCACACAAACGAATGCTCCACATGCGGGTTTCACATGCCACCAACTCCACATTCACAGGCAACTTCAGCGCCACAGCCGTTTTCAGATAGCCCTCAATGCAAAGGCTCTAGACGCAAATATTGGTGTGAGAGCTAATTCAATCAAGGAAACACTGCATGTTGGTGAAGGGCATATTGAAGAAGGATCAGCCGAGTGGTTCATGTGGGAGAACAACTCCATTTGGCTCACTAACTTCACACACCATCAGGCTTCCAAGCAGCTCTCAAGGAAACTCAGTTTTCACACTCTATGCTTAGTGCCCTTTGAGTGCATTATCTAGGAATGAACCTGGTAGAGCATCCCACACAAACGAATGCTCCACATGCGGGTTTCACATACCACCAACTCCACATTCACAGGCAACTTCAGCGCCACAGCCGTTTTCAGATAGCCCTCAATGCAAAGGCTCTATACGCAAATATTGGTGTGAGAGCTAATTCAATCAAGGAAACACTGCATGTTGGTGAAGGGCATACTGAAGAAGAATCAGCCGAGTGGTTCTTGTGGGAGAACAACTCCATTTGGCTCACTAACTTCACACACCATCAGGCTTCCAAGCAGCTCTCAAGGAAACTCAGTTTTCACACTCTATGCTTAGTGCCCTTTGAGTGCATTATCTAGGAATGAACCTGGTTAGAGCATCCCACACAAACGAATGTTCCAAATGCGGGTTTCACATGCCACCAACTCCACATTCACAGGGCAACTTCAGCGCCACAGCCGTTTTCAGATAGCCCTCAATGCAAAGGCTCTAGACGCAAAATATTGGTGTGAGAGCTAATTTAATCAAGGAAACACTGCATGTTGGTGAAGGGCATACTGAAGAAGAATCAGCCGAGTGGTTCTTGTGGGAGAACAACACCATTTGGCTCACTAACTTCACACACCATCAGGCTTCCATGCAGCTCTCAAGGAACTCAGTTTTCACACTCTATGCTTAGTGCCCTTTGAGTGCCTTGGACTGAAATGAAGCTTGGTGAGCATCCCACACAAACGAATGCTCCACATGTGGGTTTCACATGCCACCAACTCCACATTCACAGGCAACTTCAGCGCCACAACCGTTTTCAGATAGCCCTCAATGCAAAGAATCTAGACGCAAATATTGGGTGTGAGAGCTAATTCAATCAAGGAAACACTGCATGTTGGTGAAGGGCATATTGAAGAAAAGATCAGCCAAGTGGTTCTTGTGGGAGAACAACTCCATTTGGCTCACTAACTTCACACACCATCAGGCTTCCAAGCAGCTCTCAAGGAAACTCAGTTTTCACACTCTATGCTTGGTGCCCTTTGAGTGCATTATCTAGGAATGAACCTGGTGGAGCATCCCACACAAACCAATGCTCCACTTGCGGGTTTCACATGCCACCAACTCCACATTCACAGGCAACTTCAGCGCCACAGCCATTTTCAGATAGCCCTCAATGCAAAGGCTCTAGACACAAATATTGGGTGTGAGAGCTAATTCAATCAAGGAAACACTGCATGTTGGTGAAGGGCATACTGAAGAAGAATCAGCCGAGTGGTTCTTGTGGGAGAACAACTCCATTTGGCTCACTAACTTCACACACCATCAGGCTTCCAAGCAGCTCTCAAGGAAACTCAGTTTTCACACTCTATGCTTAGTGCCCTTTGAGTGCCTAGGACTGAAATGAAGCTTGGTGAGCATCCCACACAAACCAATGCTCCACATGCGGGTTTCACATGCCACCAACTCCACATTCACAGGCAACTTCAGCGCCACAGCCGTTTTCAGATAGCCCTCAATGCAAAGGCTCTAGACGCAAATATTGGTTGTGAGAGCTAATTCAATCAAGGAAACACTGCATGTTGGCGAACGGCATATTGAAGAAGGATCAGCCGAGTGGTTCTTGTGGGAGAACAACTCCATTTGGCTCATTAACTTCACACACCATCAGGCTTCCAAGCAGCTCTCAAGGAAACTCAGTTTTCACACTCTATGCTTAGTGCCCTTTGAGTGCATTATCTAGGAATGAACCTGGTAGAGCATACCACACAAACCAATGCTCCACATGCGGGTTTCACATGCCACCAACTCCACATTGACAGGCAACTTCAGCGCCACAGCCGTTTTCAGATAGCCCTCAATGCAAAGGCTCTAGACGCAAATATTGGTGTGAGAGCTAATTCAATCAAGGAAACACTGCATGTTGGTGAAGGGCATATTGAAGAAGAATCAGCCGAGTGGTTCTTGGTGGAGGAGAACAACTCCATTTGGCTCACTAACTTCACACACCATTAGGCTTCCAAGCAGCTCTCAAGGAAACTCAGTTTTCACACTCTATGCTTAGTGCCTTTTCAGTGCATTATCTAGGAATGAACCTGGTAGAGCATCCCACACAAACGAATGCTCCACATGCGGGTTTCACATGCCACCAACTCCACATTCACAGGCAACTTCAGCGCCACAGCCATTTTCAGATAGCCCTCAATGCAAAGGCTCTAGACACAAATATTGGTGTGAGAGCTAATTCAATCAAGGAAACACTGCATGTTGGTGAAGGGCATACTGAAGAAGGATCAGCTGAGTGGTTTCTTGTGGGAGAACAACTCCATTTGGCTCACTAACTTCACATACCATCAGGCTTCCAAGCAGCTCTCAAGGAAACTCAGTTTTCACACTCTATGCTTAGTGCCCTTTGAGTGCCTAGGAATGAAACGAAGCTTGGTGAGCATCCCACACAAACGAATGCTCAACATGCGGGTTTCACATGCCACCAACTCCACATTCACAGGGAACTTCAGCGCCACAGCCGTTTTCAGATAGCCCTCAATGCAAAGGCTCTAGACGCAAATATTGGTGTGAGAGCTAATTCAATCAAGGAAACACTGCATGTTGGTGAAGGGCATATTGAAGTAGGATCATCCGAGTGGTTCTTGTGGGAGAACAACTCCATTTGGCTCACTAATTTCACACACCATCAGGCTTCCAAGCAGCTCTCAAGGAAACTCAGTTTTCACACTCTATGCTTAGTGCCCTTTGAGTGCATTATCTAGGAATGAACCTGGTAGAGCATCCCACACAAACGAATGCTCCACATGCGGGTTTCACATGCCACCAACTCCACATTCACAGGCAACTTCAGTGCCACAGCCGTTTTCAGATAGCCCTCAATGCAAAGGCTCTAGACGCAAATATTGGTGTGAGAGCTAATTCAATCAAGGAAACACTGCATGTTGGCGAAGGGCATATTGTAGAAGGATCAGCCGAGTGGTTCTTGTGGGAGAACAACTCCATTTGGCTCTCTAACTTCACACACCATCAGGCTTCCAAGCAGCTCTCAAGGAAACTCAGATTTCACACTCTATGCTTAGTGCCCTTTGAGTGCCTAGGACTGAAATTAAAGTTGGTGAGCATCCACACAAATGATTGCTCCACATGCGGGTTTCACATGCCACCAACTCCACATTCACAGGCAACTTCAGCGCCACAGCCATTTTCAGATAGCCCTCAATGCAAAGGCTCTAGAAGCAAATATTGGTGTGAGAGCTAATTCAATCAAGGAAACACTGCATGTTGGTGAAGGGCATATTGAAGAAGGATCAGCTGAGTGGTTCTTGTGGGGAGAACAACACCATTTGGCTCACTAACTTCACACACCATCAGGCTTCCAAGCAGTTCTCAAGAAACTCAGTTTTCACACTCTATGCTTAGTGCCCTTTGAGTGCCTTGGACTGAAATGAAGCTTGGTGAGCATCCCACACAAACGAATGCTCCACATGTGGGTTTCACATGCCACCAACTCCACATTCACAGGCAACTTCAGCGCCACAACCGTTTTCAGATAGCCCTCAATGCAAAGAATCCAGACGCAAATATTGGTGTGAGAGCTAATTCAATCAAGGAAACACTGCATGTTGGTGAAGGGCATATTGAAGAAAGATCAGCCAAGTGGTTCTTGTGGGAGAACAACTCCATTTGGCTCACTAACTTCACACACCATCAGGCTTCCAAGCAGCTCTCAAGGAAACTCAGTTTTCACACTCTATGCTTGGTGCCCTTTGAGTGCATTATCTAGGAATGAACCTGGTGGAGCATCCCACACAAACCAATGCTCCACATGCGGGTTTCACATGCCACCAACTCCACATTCACAGGCAACTTCAGCGCCACAGCCATTTTCAGATAGCCCTCAATGCAAAGGCTCTAGACACAAATATTGGTGTGAGAGCTAATTCAATCAAGGAAACACTGCCATGTTGGTGAAGGGCATACTGAAGAAGAATCAGCCGAGTGGTTCTTGTGGGAGAACAACGCCATTTGGCTCACTAACTTCACACACCATCAGGCTTCCAAGCAGCTCTCAGGAAACTCAGTTTTCACACTCTATGCTTAGTGCCCTTTTAGTGCATTATCTAGGAATGAACCTGGTAGAGCATACCACACAAACCAATGCTGCACATGCGGGTTTCACATGCCACACACTCCACATTCACAGGCAACTTCAGCGCCACAGCCGTTTTCAGATTAGCCCTCAATGCAAAGGCTCTAGACGCAAATATTGGTGTGAGAGCTAATTCAATCAAGGAAACACTGCATGTTGGTGAAGGGCATATTGAAGAAGAATCAGCCGAGTGGTTCTTGTGGGAGAACAACTCCATTTGGCTCACTAACTTCACACACCATTAGGCTTCCAAGCAGCTCTCAAGTAAACTCAGTTTTCACACTCTATGCTTAGTGCCTTTTCAGTGCATTATCTAGGAATGAACCTGGTAGAGCATCACACACAAACGAATGCTCCACATGCGGGTTTCACATGCCACCAACTCCACATTCACAGGCAACTTCAGCGCCACAGCCGTTTCAGATAGCCCTCAATGCAAAGGCTCTAGACACAGATATTGGTGTGAGAGCTAATTCAATCAAGGAAACACTGCATGTTGGTGAAGGGCATACTGAAGAAGGATCAGCTGAGTGGTTCTTGTGGGAGAACAACTCCATTTGGCTCACTAACTTCACACACCATCAGGCTTCCAAGCAGCTCTCAAGGAAACTCAGTTTTCACACTCTATGCTTAGTGCCCTTTGAGTGCCTAGGAATGAAACGAAGCTTGGTGAGCATGCCACACAAACGAATGCTCCACATGCGGGTTTCACATGCCAACAACTCCACATTCACAGGCAACTTCAGCGCCACAGCCGTTTTCAGATAGCCCTCAATGCAAAGGCTCTAGACGCAAATATTGGTGTGAGAGCTAATTCAATCAAGGAAACACTGCATGTTGGCGAAGGGGCATATTGTAGAAGGATCAGCCGAGTGGTTCTTGTGGGAGAACAACTCCATTTGGCTCACTAACTTCACACACCATCAGGCTTCCAAGCAGCTCTCAAGGAAACTCAGATTTCACACTCTATGGCTTAGTGCCCTTTGAGTGCCTAGGACTGAAATTAAAGTTGGTGAGCATCCCACACAAATGATTGCTCCACATGCGGGTTTCACATGCCACCAACTCCACATTCACAGGCAACTTCATCGCCACAGCCATTTTCAGATAGCCCTCAATGCAAAGGCTCTAGACGCAAATATTGGTGTGAGAGCTAATTCAATCAAGGAAACACTGCATGTTGGTGAAGGGCATATTGAAGAAGGATCAGCTGAGTGGTTCTTGTGGGAGAACAACACCATTTGGCTCACTAACTTCACACACCATTCAGGCTTCCAAGCAGTTCTCAAGAAACTCAGTTTTCACACTCTATGCTTAGTGCCCTTTGAGTGCCTAGGACTGAAATGAGGCTGGTACAGCATCCCACACAAAGCAATGCTCCACATGCGGGTTTCACATGCCACCAACTCCACATTCACAGGCAACTTCAGCGCCACAGCCATTTTCAGATAGCCCTCAATGCAAAGGCTCTAGACATAAATATTGGTGTGAGAGCTAATTCAATCAAGGAAACACTGCATGTTGGTGAAGGGCATACTGAAGAAGGATCAGCCGAGTGGTTCTTGTGGAGAACAACTCCATTGGCTCACTAACTTCACACACCATCAGGCTTCCAAGCAGCTCTCAAGGAAACTCAGTTTTCACACTCTATGCTTAGTGCCCTTTGAGTGCCTAGGAATGAAACGAAGCTTGGTGAGCATCCACACAAACGAATGCTCCACATGCGGGTTTCACATGCCACCAACTCCACATTCACAGGCAACTTCAGCGCCACAGCCGTTTTCAGATAGCCCTCAATGCAAAGGCTCTAGACGCAAATATTGGTGTGAGAGCTAATTCAATCAAGGAAACACTGCATGTTGGTGAAGGGCATATTGAAGTAGGATCATCCGAGTGGTTCTTGTGGGAGAACAACTCCATTTGGCTCACTAATTTCACACACCATCAGGCTTCCAAGCAGCTCTCAAGGAAACTCAGTTTTCACACTCTACGCTTAGTGCCCTTTGAGTGCATTATCTAGGAATGAACCTGGTAGAGCATACCACACAAACGAATGCTCCACATGCGGGTTTCACATGCCACCAACTCCACATTCACAGGCAACTTCAGCGCCACAGCCGTTTTCAGATAGCCCTCAATGCAAAGGCTCTAGACACAAATATTGGTGTGAGAGCTAATTCAATCAAGGAAACACTGCATGTTGGTGAAGGGCATATTGTAGAAGGATCAGCCGAGTGGTTCTTGTGGGAGAACAACTCCATTTGGCTCACTAACTTCACACACCATCAGGCTTCCAAGCAGCTCTCAAGGAAACTCAGTTTTCACACTCTATGCTTAGTGCCCTTTGAGTGCCTAGACTGAAATTAAAGTTGGTGAGCATCCCACACAAATGAATGCTCCACATGCGGGTTTCACATGCCACCAACTCCACATTCACAGGCAACTTCAGCGCCACAGCCATTTTCAGATAGCCCTCAATGCAAAGGCTCTAGACACAAATATTGGTGTGAGAGCTAATTCAATCAAGGAAACACTGCATGTTGGTGAAGGGCATATTGAAGAAGGATCAGCTGAGTGGTTCTGTGGGAGAACAACACCATTTGGCTCACTAACTTCACACACCATCAGGCTTCCAAGCAGTTCTCAAGAAACTCAGTTTTCACACTCTATGCTTAGTGCCCTTTGAGTGCCTAGGAATGAAATGAAGCTTGGTGAGTCATCCCACACAAACGAATGCTCCACATGCGGGTTTCACATGCCACCAACTCACATTCACAGGCAACTTCAGCGCACAGCCGTTTTCAGATAGCCGTCAATGCAAAGGCTCTAGACGCAAATATTGGTGTGAGAGCTAATTCAATCAGGAAACACTGCATGTTGGTGAAGGGCATATTGAAGAAGGATCAGCCGAGTGGTTCTTGTGGAGAACAACTCCATTTGGCTCACTAACTTCACACACCATCAGGCTTCCAAGCAGCTCTCAAGGAAACTCAGTTTTCACACTCTATGCTTAGTGCCCTTTAAGTGCATTATCTAGGAATGAACCTGGTAGAGCATCCCACACAAACGAATGCTCCACATGCGA
>NW_026697375.1:0-42582 GCF_030435755.1 Ochotona princeps | reverse complement strand
ATATTGGGTCTAGAGCCCTTTGCATTGAGGGCTATCTGAAAACGGCTGTGGCGCTGAAGTTGCCTGTGAATGTGGAGTTGGTGGCATGTGAAACCCGCATGTGGAGCATTCGTTTGTGTGGGATGCTCTACCAGGTTCATTCCTAGATAATGCACTCAAAGGGCACTAAACATAGAGTGTGAAAACTGAGTTTCCTTGAGAGCTGCTTGGAAGCCTGATGGTGTGTGAAGTTAGTGAGCCAAATGGAGTTGTTCTCCCACAAGAACCACTCGGCTGATCCTTCTTCAATATGCCCTTCACCAACATGCAGTGTTTCCTTGATTGAATTAGCTCTCACACCAATATTTGCGTCTAGAGCCTTTGCATTGAGGGCTATCTGAAAACGGCTGTGGCGCTGATGTTGCCTGTGAATCTGGAGTTGGTGGCATGTGAAACCCGCATGTGGAGCATTCGTTTGTGTGGGATGCTGACCAAGCTTCATTTCAGTCCTAGGCACACAAAGGGCACTAAGCATAGAGTGTGAAAACTGAGTTTCCTTGAGAGCTGCTTGGAAGCCTGATGGTGTGTGAAGTTAGGGAGCCAAATGGAGTTGTTCTCCCACAAGAACCACTCGGCTGATCCTTCTTCAATATGCCCTTCACCAACATGCAGTGTTTCCTTGATTGAATTAGCTCTCACACCAATATATGCGTCTAGAGCCTTTGCATTGAGGGCTATCTGAAAACTGCTGTGGCGCTGAAGTTGCCTGTGAATGTGAGTTGGTGGCATGTGAAACCCGCATGTGGAGCATTCGTTTGTGTGGGATGCTCTACCAGGTTCATTTCAGTCCTAGCCATGCAAAGGGCACTAAGCATAGAGTGTGAAAACTGAGTTCCTTGAGAGCTGCTTGGAAGCCTGATGGTGTGTGAAGTTAGTGAGCAAATGGAGTTGTTCTCCCACAAGAACCACTCGGCTGATCCTTCTTCAATATGCCCCTTCACCAACATGCAGTGTTTCCTTGATTGAATTAGCTCTCACACCAATATTTGCGTCTAGAGCCTTTGCATTGAGGGCTATCTGAAAACGGCTGTGGCGCTGATGTTGCCTGTGAATCTGGAGTTG
Source organism: Ochotona princeps (assembly GCF_030435755.1). Taxonomy (NCBI): domain Eukaryota; kingdom Metazoa; phylum Chordata; class Mammalia; order Lagomorpha; family Ochotonidae; genus Ochotona; species Ochotona princeps. The sequence goes on along the minus strand of NW_026697375.1, from coordinate 41,481 downwards.
GTGGCATGTGAAACCCGCATGTGAAGCATTCGTTTGTGTGGGATGCTGACCAAGCTTCATTTCAGTCCTAAACACACAAAGGGCACTAAGCATAGAGTGTGAAAACTGAGTTTCCTTGAGAGCTGCTTGGAAGCCTGATGGTGTGTGAAGTTAGGGAGCCAAATGGAGTTGTTCTCCCACAAGAACCACTCGGCTGATCCTTCTTCAATATGCCCTTCACCAACATGCAGTGTTTCCTTGATTGAATTAGCTCTCACACCAATATTTGCGTCTAGAGCCTTTGCATTGAGGGCTATCTGAAAACGGCTGTGGCGCTGAAGTTGCCTGTGAATGTGGAGTTGTGGCATGTGAAACCCGCATGTGGAGCATTCGTTTGTGTGGGATGCTCTACCAGGTTCATTCCTAGATAATGCACTCAAAGGGCACTAAACATAGAGTGTGAAAACTGAGTTTCCTTGAGAGCTGCTTGGAAGCCTGATGGTGTGTGAAGTTAGTGAGCCAAATGGAGTTGTTCTCCCACAAGAACCATTCGGCTGATCCTTCTTCAATATGCCCTTCACCAACATGCAGTGTTTCCTTGATTGAATTAGCTCTCACACCAATATTTGCGTCTAGAGCCTTTGCATTGAGGGCTATCTGAAAACGGCTGTGGCGCTGAAGTTGCCTGTGAATGTGGAGTTGGTGGCATGTGAAACCCGCATGTGGAGCATTCGTTTGTGTGGGATGCTTTACCATGTTCATTCCTAGATAATGCACTCAAAGGGCACTAAGCATAGAGTGTGAAAACTGAGTTTCCTTGAGTGCTGCTTGGAAGCCTGATGGTGTGTGAAGTTAGTGAGCCAAATGGAGTTGTTCTCCCACAGAACTACTCGGCTGATCCTTCTTCAATATGCCCTTCACCAACATGCAGTGTTTCCTTGATTGAATTAGCTCTCACACCAATATTTGCGTCTAGAGCCTTTGCATTGAGGGCTATCTGAAAACGGCTGTGGCGCTGAAGTTGCCTGTGAATGTGGAGTTGGTGGCATGTGAAACCCGCATGTGGAGCATTCGTTTGTGTGGGATGCTCTACCAGGTTCATTCACTCCTAGCCATGCAAAGGGCACTAAGCATAGAGTGTGAAAACTGAGTTTCCTTGAGAGCTGCTTGGAAGCCTGATGGTGTGTGAAGTTAGTAAGCCAAATGGAGTTGTTCTCCCACAAGAACCACTCGGCTGATCCTTCTTCAATATGCCCTTCACCAACATGCAGTGTTTCCTTGACTGAATTAGCTCTCACACCAATATTTGCGTCTAGATCCTTTGCATTGAGGGCTATCTGAAAACGGCTGTGGCGCTGAAGTTGCCTGTGAATGTGGAGTTGGTGGCATGTGAAACCCGCATGTGGAGCATTCGTTTGTGTTGGATGCTCTACCAGGTGGTTCATTCCTAGATAATGCACTCAAAGGGCACTAAGCATAGAGTGTGAAAACTGAGTTTCCTTGAGAGCTGCTTGGAAGCCTGATGGTGTGTGAAGTTAGTGAGCCAAATGGAGTTGTTCTCCCACAAGAACCACTCGGCTGATCCTTCTTCAATATGCCCTTCACCAACATGCAGTGTTTCCTTGATTGAATTAGCTCTCACACCAATATTTGCGTCTAGAGCCTTTGCATTGAGGGCTATCTGAAAACGGCTGTGGCGCTGAAGTTGCCTGTGAATGTGGAGTTGGTGGCATGTGAAACCCGCATGTGGAGCATTCGTTTGTGTGGGATGCTCTACCAGGTTCATTCCTAGATAATGCACTCAAAGGGCACTAAGCATAGAGTGTGAAAACTGAGTTTCCTTGAGAGCTGCTTGGAAGCCTGATGGTGTGTGAAGTTAGTGAGCCAAATGGAGTTGTTCTCCCACAAGAACCACTCGGCTGATCCTTCTTCAATATGCCCTTCACCAACATGCAGTGTTTCCTTGATTGAATTAGCTCTCACACCAATATTTGCGTCTAGAGCCTTTGCATTGAGGGCTATCTGAAAACGGCTGTGGCGCTGAAGTTGCCTGTGAATGTGGAGTTGGTGGCATGTGAAACCCGCATGTGGAGCATTCGTTTGTGTGGGATGCTTTACCATGTTCATTCCTAGATAATGCACTCAAAGGGCACTAAGCATAGAGTGTGAAAACTGAGTTTCCTTGAGTGCTGCTTGGAAGCCTGATGGTGTGTGAAGTTAGTGAGCGAAATGGAGTTGTTCTCCCACAAGAACCACTCGGCTGATCCTTCTTCAATATGCCCTTCACCAACATGCAGTGTTTCCTTGATTGAATTAGCTCTCACACCAATATTTGCGTCTAGAGCCTTTGCATTGAGGGCTATCTGAAAACGGCTGTGGCGCTGAAGTTGCCTGTGAATGTGGAGTTGGTGGCATGTGAAACCCGCATGTGAAGCATTGGTTTGTGTGGGATGCTCTACCAGGTTCATTCCTAGATAATGCACTCAAAGGGCACTAAGCATAGAGTGTGAAAACTGACTTTCCTTGAGAGCTGCTTGGAAGCCTGATGGTGTGTGAAGTTAGTGAGCCAAATGGAGTTGTTCTCCCACAAGAACCACTCGGCTGATCCTTCTTCAATATGCCCTTCACCAACATGCAGTGTTTCCTTGATTGAATTAGCTCTCACACCAATATTTGCGTCTAGAGCCTTTGCATTGAGGGCTATCTGAAAACGGCTGTGGCGCTGAAGTTGCCTGTGAATGTGGAGTTGGTGGCATGTGAAACCCGCATGTGGAGCATTCGTTTGTGTGGATGCTGACCAAGCTTCATTTCAGTCCTAGCCACAAAAAGAGCACTAAGCATAGAGTGTGAAAACTGAGTTTCCTTGAGAGCTGCTTGGAAGCCTGATGGTGTGTGAAGTTAGTGAGCCAAATGGAGTTGTTCTCCCACAAGAACCACTCGGCTGATCCTTCTTCAATATGCCCTTCACCAACATGCAGTGTTTCCTTGATTGAATTAGCTCTCACACCAATATTTGCGTCTAGAGCCTTTGCATTGAGGGCTATCTGAAAACGGCTGTGGCGCTGATGTTGCCTGTGAATGTGGAGTTGGTGGCATGTGAAACCCGCATGTGGAGCATTCGTTTGTGTGGGATGCTGACCAAGCTTCATTTCAGTCCTAGGCACACAAAGGGCACTAAGCATAGAGTGTGCAACCTGAGTTTCCTTGAGAGCTGCTTGGAAGCCTGATGGTGTGTGAAGTTAGTGAGCCAAATGGAGTTGTTCTCCACAAGAACCACTCGGCTGATCCTTCTTCAATATGCCCTTCACCAACATGCAGTGTTTCCTTGATTGAATTAGCTCTCACACCAATATTTGCGTCTAGAGCCTTTGCATTGAGGGCTATCTGAAAACGGCTGTGGCGCTGAAGTTGCCTGTGAATGTGGAGTTGGTGGCATGTGAAACCCGCATGTGAAGCATTCGTTTGTGTGGGATGCTCTACCAGGTTCATTCCTAGATAATGCACTCAAAGGGCACTAAGCATAGAGTGTGAAAACTGACTTTCCTTGAGAGCTGCTTGGAAGCCTGATGGTGTGTGAAGTTAGTGAGCCAAATGGAGTTGTTCTCCCACAAGAACCACTCGGCTGATCCTTCTTCAATATGCCCTTCACCAACATGCAGTGTTTCCTTGATTGAATTAGCTCTCACACCAATATTTGCGTCTAGAGCCTTTGCATTGAGGGCTATCTGAAAACGGCTGTGGCGCTGAAGTTGCCTGTGAATGTGGAGTTGGTGGCATGTGAAACCCGCATGTGGAGCATTCGTTTGTGTGGGATGCTGACCAAGCTTCATTTCAGTCCTAGCCACAAAAAGAGCACTAAGCATAGAGTGTGAAAACTGAGTTTCCTTGAGAGCTGCTTGGAAGCCTGATGGTGTGTGAAGTTAGTGAGCCAAATGGAGTTGTTCTCCCACAAGAACCACTCGGCTGATCCTTCTTCAATATGCCCTTCACCAACATGCAGTGTTTCCTTGATTGAATTAGCTCTCACACCAATATTTGCGTCTAGAGCCTTTGCATTGAGGGCTATCTGAAAACGGCTGTGGCGCTGATGTTGCCTGTGAATGTGGAGTTGGTGGCATGTGAAACCCGCATGTGGAGCATTCGTTTGTGTGGGATGCTGACCAAGCTTCATTTCAGTCCTAGGCACACAAACGGCACTAAGCATAGAGTGTGCAACCTGAGTTTCCTTGAGAGCTGCTTGGAAGCCTGATGGTGTGTGAAGTTAGTGAGCCAAATGGAGTTGTTCTCCCACAAGAACCACTCGGCTGATCCTTCTTCAATATGCCCTTCACCAACATGCAGTGTTTCCTTGATTGAATTAGCTCTCACACCAATATTTGCGTCTAGAGCCTTTGCATTGAGGGCTATCTGAAAACGGCTGTGGCGCTGAAGTTGCCTGTGAATGTGGAGTTGGTGGCATGTGAAACCCGCATGTGGAGCATTCGTTTGTGTTGGATGCTCTACCAGGTTCATTCCTAGATAATGCACTCAAAGGGCACTAAGCATAGAGTGTGAAAACTGAGTTTCCTTGAGAGCTGCTTGGAAGCCTGATGGTGTGTGAAGTTAGTGAGCAAATGGAGTTGTTCTCCCACAAGAACCACTCGGCTGATCCTTCTTCAATATGCCCTTCACCAACATGCAGTGTTTCCTTGATTGAATTAGCTCTCACACCAATATTTGCGTCTAGAGCCTTTGCATTGAGGGCTATCTGAAAACGGCTGTGGCGCTGAAGTTGCCTGTGAATGTGGAGTTGGTGGCATGTGAAACCCGCATGTGAAGCATTCGTTTGTGTGGGATGCTCTACCAGGTTCATTCCTAGATAATGCACTCAAAGGGCACTAAGCATAGAGTGTGGAAACTGAGTTTCCTTGAGAGCTGCTTGGAAGCCTGATGGTGTGTGAAGTTAGTGAGCCAAATGGAATTGTTCTCCCACAAGACCACTCGGCTGATCCTTCTTCAATATGCCCTTCACCAACATGCAGTGTTTCCTTGATTGAATTAGCTCTCACACCAATATTGGGTCTAGAGCCTTTGCATTGAGGGCTATCTGAAAACGGCTGTGGCGCTGAAGTTGCCTGTGAATGTGGAGTTGGTGGCATGTGAAACCCGCATGTGGAGCATTCGTTTGTGTGGGATGCTCTACCAGGTTCATTCCTAGATAATGCACTCAAAGGGCACTAAGCATAGAGTGTGAAAACTGAGTTTCCTTGAGAGCTGCTTGGAAGCCTGATGGTGTGTGAAGTTAGTGAGCCAAATGGAGTTGTTCTCCCACAAGAACCACTCGGCTGATCCTTCTTCAATATGCCCTTCACCAACATGCAGTGTTTCCTTGATTGAATTAGCTCTCACACCAATATTTGCGTCTAGAGCCTTTGCATTGAGGGCTATCTGAAAACGGCTGTGGCGCTGATGTTGCCTGTGAATCTGGAGTTGGTGGCATGTGAAACCCGCATGTGGAGCATTCGTTTGTGTGGGATGCTGACCAAGCTTCATTTCAGTCCTAGGCACACAAAGGGCACTAAGCATAGAGTGTGAAAACTGAGTTTCCTTGAGAGCTGCTTGGAAGCCTGATGGTGTGTGAAGTTAGGGAGCCAAATGGAGTTGTTCTCCCACAAGAACCACTCGGCTGATCCTTCTTCAATATGCCCTTCACCAACATGCAGTGTTTCCTTGATTGAATTAGCTCTCACACCAATATATGCGTCTAGAGCCTTTGCATTGAGGGCTATCTGAAAACTGCTGTGGCGCTGAAGTTGCCTGTGAATGTGGAGTTGGTGGCATGTGAAACCCGCATGTGGAGCATTCGTTTGTGTGGGATGCTCTACCAGGTTCATTCCTAGATAATGCACTCAAAGGGCACTAAGCATAGAGTGTGGAAACTGAGTTTCCTTGAGAGCTGCTTGGAAGCCTGATGGTGTGTGAAGTTAGTGAGCCAAATGGAGTTGTTCTCCCACAAGAACCACTCGGCTGATCCTTCTTCAATATGCCCTTCACCAACATGCAGTGTTTCCTTGATTGAATTAGCTCTCACACCAATATTTGCGTCTAGAGCCTTTGCATTGAGGGCTATCTGAAAACGGCTGTGGCGCTGAAGTTGCCTGTGAATGTGGAGTTGGTGGCATGTGAAACCCGCATGTGGAACATTCGTTTGTGTGGGATGCTCTACCAGGTTCATTTCAGTCCTAGCCATGCAAAGGGCACTAAGCATAGAGTGTGAAAACTGAGTTTCCTTGAGAGCTGCTTGGAAGCCTGATGGTGTGTGAAGTTAGTGAGCCAAATGGAGTTGTTCTCCCACAAGAACCACTCGGCTGATCCTTCTTCAATATGCCCTTCACCAACATGCAGTGTTTCCTTGATTGAATTAGCTCTCACACCAATATTTGCGTCTAGAGCCTTTGCATTGAGGGCTATCTGAAAAAGGCTGTGGCGCTGAAGTTGCCTGTGAATGTGGAGTTGGTGGCATGTGAAACCCGCATGTGGAGCATTCGTTTGTGTGGGATGCTGTACCAGGTTCATTCCTAGATAATGCACTCAAAGGGCACTAAGCATAGAGTGTGAAAACTGAGTTTCCTTGAGAGCTGCTTGGAAGCCTGATGGTGTGTGAAGTTAGTGAGCCAAATGGAGTTGTTCTCCCACAAGAACCACTCGGCTGATCCTTCGTCAATATGCCCTTCACCAACATGCAGGTTTCCTTGATTGAATTAGCTCTCACACCAATATTTGCGTCTAGAGCCTTTGCATTGATGGCTATCTGAAAACGGCTGTGGCGCTGAAGTTGCCTGTGAATGTGGAGTTGGTGGCATGTGAAACCCGCATGTGGAGCATTCGTTTGTGTGGGATGCTGACCAAGCTTCATTTCAGTCCTAGGCACACAAAGGGCACTAAGCATAGAGTGTGAAAACTGACTTTCCTTGAGAGCTGCTTGGAAGCCTGATGGTGTGTGAAGTTAGTGAGCCAAATGGAGTTGTTCTCCCACAAGAACCACTCGGCTGATCCTTCTTCAATATGCCCTTCACCAACATGCAGTGTTTCCTTGATTGAATTAGCTCTCACACCAATATTTGCGTCTAGAGCCTTTGCATTGAGGGCTATCTGAAAACGGCTGTGGCGCTGAAGTTGCCTGTGAATGTGGAGTTGGTGGCATGTGAAACCCGCATGTGGAGCATTCGTTTGTGTGGGGGATGCTCTACCAGGTTCATTTCAGTCCTAGGCACACAAAGGGCACTAAACATAGAGTGTGAAAACTGAGTTTCCTTGAGAGCTGCTTGGAAGCCTGATGGTGTGTGAAGTTAGTGAGCCAAATGGAGTTGTTCTCCCACAAGAACCACTCGGCTGATCCTTCTTCAATATGCCCTTCACCAACATGCAGTGTTTCCTTGATTGAATTAGCTCTCACACCAATATTTGCGTCTAGAGCCTTTGCATTGAGGGCTATCTGAAAAAGGCTGTGGCGCTGAAGTTGCCTGTGAATGTGGAGTTGGTGGCATGTGAAACCCGCATGTGGAGCATTCGTTTGTGTGGATGCTGTACCAGGTTCATTCCTAGATAATGCACTCAAAGGGCACTAAACATAGAGTGTGAAAACTGAGTTTCCTTGAGAGCTGCTTGGAAGCCTGATGGTGTGTGAAGTTAGTGAGCCAAATGGAGTTGTTCTCCCACAAGAACCACTCGGCTGATCCTTCTTCAATATGCCCTTGACCAACATGCAGTGTTTCCTTGATTGAATTAGCTCTCACACCAATATTTGCGTCTAGAGCCTTTGCATTGAGGGCTATCTGAAAACGGCTGTGGCGCTGAAGTTGCCTGTGAATGTGGAGTTGGTGGCATGTGAAACCCGCATGTGGAGCATTCGTTTGTGTGGGATGCTGACCAAGCTTCATTTCAGTCCTAGGCACACAAAGGGCACTAAGCATAGAGTGTGAAAACTGAGTTTCCTTGAGAGCGGCTTGGAAGCCTGATGGTGTGTGAAGTTAGTGAGCCAAATGGAGTTGTTCTCCCACAAGAACCACTCGGCTGATCCTTCTTCAATATGCCCTTCACCAACATGCAGTGTTTCCTTGATTGAATTAGCTCTCACACCAATATTTGCGTCTAGAGCCTTTGCATTGAGGGCTATCTGAAAACGGCTGTGGCGCTGAAGTTGCCTGTGAATGTGGAGTTGCTGGCATGTGAAACCCGCATGTGGAGCATTCGTTTGTGTGGGATGCTCTACCAGGTTCATTCCTAGATAATGCACTCAAAGGGCACTAAGCATAGAGTGTGAAAACTGAGTTTCCTTGAGAGCTGCTTGGAAGCCTGATGGTGTGTGAAGTTAGGGAGCCAAATGGAGTTGTTCTCCCACAAGAACCACTCGGCTGATCCTTCTTCAATATGCCCTTCACCAACATGCATTGTTTCCTTGATTGAATTAGCTCTCACACCAATATTTGCGTCTAGAGCCTTTGCATTGAGGGCTATCTGAAAACGGCTGTGGCGCTGAAGTTGCCTGTGAATGTGGAGTTGGTGGCATGTGAAACCCGCATGTGGAGCATTCGTTTGTGTGGGATGCTGACCAAGCTTCATTTCAGTCCTAGGCACACAAAGGGCACTAAGCATAGAGTGTGAAAACTGAGTTTCCTTGAGAGCTGCTTGGAAGCCTGATGGTGTGTGAAGTTAGTGAGCCAAATGGAGTTGTTCTCCCACAAGAACCACTCAGCTGATCCTTCTTCAATATGCCCTTCACCAACATGCAGTGTTTCCTTGATTGAATTAGCTCTCACACCAATATTTGCGTCTAGAGCCTTTGCATTGAGGGCTATCTGAAAACGGCTGTGGCGCTGAAGTTGCCTGTGAATGTGGAGTTGGTGGCATGTGAAACCCGCATGTGGAGCATTCGTTTGTGTGGGATGCTCTACCAGGTTCATTCCTAGATAATGCACTCAAAGGGCACTAAGCATAGAGTGTGAAAACTGACTTTCCTTGAGAGCTGCTTGGAAGCCTGATGGTGTGTGAAGTTAGTGAGCCAAATGGAGTTGTTCTCCCACAAGAACCACTCGGCTGATCCTTCTTCAATATGCCCTTCACCAACATGCAGTGTTTCCTTGATTGAATTAGCTCTCACACCAATATTTGCGTCTAGAGCCTTTGCATTGAGGGCTATCTGAAAACGGCTGTGGGGCTGAAGTTGCCTGTGAATGTGGAGTTGGTGGCATGTGAAACCCGCATGTGAAGCATTCGTTTGTGTGGGATGCTCTACCAGGTTCATTCCTAGATAATGCACTCAAAGGGCACTAAGCATAGAGTGTGAAAACTGAGTTTCCTTGAGAGCTGCTTGGAAGCCTGATGGTGTGTGAAGTTAGTGAGCCAAATGGAGTTGTTCTCCCACAAGAACCACTCAGCTGATCCTTCTTCAATATGCCCTTCACCAACATGCAGTGTTTCCTTGATTGAATTAGCTCTCACACCAATATTTGCGTCTAGAGCCTTTGCATTGAGGGCTATCTGAAAACGGCTGTGGCGCTGAAGTTGCCTGTGAATGTGGAGTTGGTGGCATGTGAAACCCGCATGTGGAGCATTCGTTTGTGTGGGATGCTCTACCAGGTTCATTTCAGTCCTAGGCACACAAAGGGCACTAAGCATAGAGTGTGAAAACTGAGTTTCCTTGAGAGCTGCTTGGAAGCCTGATGGTGTGTGAAGTTAGTGAGCCAAATGGAGTTGTTCTCTCACAAGAACCACTCGGCTGATCCTTCTTCAATATGCCCTTCACCAACATGCAGTGTTTCCTTGACTGAATTAGCTCTCACACCAATATTTGCGTCTAGAGCCTTTGCATTGAGGGCTATCTGAAAACGGCTGTGGCGCTGAAGTTGCCTGTGAATGTGGAGTTGGTGGCATGTGAAACCCGCATGTGGAGCATTCGTTTGTGTGGGATGCTTTACCAGGTTCATTCCTAGATAATGCACTCAAAGGGCACTAAGCATAGAGTGTGAAAACTGAGTTTCCTTGAGTGCTGCTTGGAAGCCTGATGGTGTGTGAAGTTAGTGAGCCAAATGGAGTTGTTCTCCCACAAGAACCACTCGGCTGATCCTTCTTCAATATGCCCTTCACCAACATGCAGTGTTTCCTTGATTGAATTAGCTCTCACACCAATATTTGCGTCTAGAGCCTTTGCATTGAGGGCTATCTGAAAACGGCTGTGGCGCTGATGTTGCCTGTGAATCTGGAGTTGGTGGCATGTGAAACCCGCATGTGGAGCATTCGTTTGTGTGGGATGCTGACCAAGCTTCATTTCAGTCCTAGGCACACAAAGGGCACTAAGCATAGAGTGTGAAAACTGAGTTTCCTTGAGAGCTGCTTGGAAGCCTGATGGTGTGTGAAGTTAGGGAGCCAAATGGAGTTGTTCTCCCACAAGAACCACTCGGCTGATCCTTCTTCAATATGCCCTTCACCAACATGCAGTGTTTCCTTGATTGAATTAGCTCTCACACCAATATATGCGTCTAGAGCCTTTGCATTGAGGGCTATCTGAAAACTGCTGTGGCGCTGAAGTTGCCTGTGAATGTGGAGTTGGTGGCATGTGAAACCCGCATGTGGAGCATTCGTTTGTGTGGGATGCTCTACCAGGTTCATTCCTAGATAATGCACTCAAAGGGCACTAAGCATAGAGTGTGGAAACTGAGTTTCCTTGAGAGCTGCTTGGAAGCCTGATGGTGTGTGAAGTTAGTGAGCCAAATGGAGTTGTTCTCCCACAAGAACCACTCGGCTGATCCTTCTTCAATATGCCCTTCACCAACATGCAGTGTTTCCTTGATTGAATTAGCTCTCACACCAATATTTGCGTCTAGAGCCTTTGCATTGAGGGCTATCTGAAAACGGCTGTGGCGCTGAAGTTGCCTGTGAATGTGGAGTTGGTGGCATGTGAAACCCGCATGTGGAGCATTCGTTTGTGTGGGATGCTGACCAAGCTTCATTTCAGTCCTAGCCATGCAAAGGGCACTAAGCATAGAGTGTGAAAACTGAGTTTCCTTGAGAGCTGCTTGGAAGCCTGATGGTGTGTGAAGTTAGTGAGCCAAATGGAGTTGTTCTCCCACAAGAACCACTCGGCTGATCCTTCTTCAATATGCCCTTCACCAACATGCAGTGTTTCCTTGATTGAATTAGCTCTCACACCAATATTTGCGTCTAGAGCCTTTGCATTGAGGGCTATCTGAAAAAGGCTGTGGCGCTGAAGTTGCCTGTGAATGTGGAGTTGGTGGCATGTGAAACCCGCATGTGGAGCATTCGTTTGTGTGGGATGCTGTACCAGGTTCATTCCTAGATAATGCACTCAAAGGGCACTAAACATAGAGTGTGAAAACTGAGTTTCCTTGAGAGCTGCTTGGAAGCCTGATGGTGTGTGAAGTTAGTGAGCCAAATGGAGTTGTTCTCCCACAAGAACCACTCGGCTGATCCTTCGTCAATATGCCCTTCACCAACATGCAGGTTTCCTTGATTGAATTAGCTCTCACACCAATATTTGCGTCTAGAGCCTTTGCATTGATGGCTATCTGAAAACGGCTGTGGCGCTGAAGTTGCCTGTGAATGTGGAGTTGGTGGCATGTGAAACCCGCATGTGGAGCATTCGTTTGTGTGGGATGCTGACCAAGCTTCATTTCAGTCCTAGGCACACAAAGGGCACTAAGCATAGAGTGTGAAAACTGACTTTCCTTGAGAGCTGCTTGGAAGCCTGATGGTGTGTGAAGTTAGTGAGCCAAATGGAGTTGTTCTCCCACAAGAACCACTCGGCTGATCCTTCTTCAATATGCCCTTCACCAACATGCAGTGTTTCCTTGATTGAATTAGCTCTCACACCAATATTTGCGTCTAGAGCCTTTGCATTGAGGGCTATCTGAAAACGGCTGTGGCGCTGAAGTTGCCTGTGAATGTGGAGTTGGTGGCATGTGAAACCCGCATGTGGAGCATTCGTTTGTGTGGGATGCTCTACCAGGTTCATTTCAGTCCTAGCCACACAAAGGGCACTAAACATAGAGTGTGAAAACTGAGTTTCCTTGAGAGCTGCTTGGAAGCCTGATGGTGTGTGAAGTTAGGGAGCCAAATGGAGTTGTTCTCCCACAAGAACCACTCGGCTGATCCTTCTTCAATATGCCCTTGACCAACATGCAGTGTTTCCTTGATTGAATTAGCTCTCACACCAATATTTGCGTCTAGAGCCTTTGCATTGAGGGCTATCTGAAAACGGCTGTGGCGCTGAAGTTGCCTGTGAATGTGGAGTTGGTGGCATGTGAAACCCGCATGTGGAGCATTCGTTTGTGTGGGATGCTGACCAAGCTTCATTTCAGTCCTAGGCACACAAAGGGCACTAAGCATAGAGTGTGAAAACTGAGTTTCCTTGAGAGCGGCTTGGAAGCCTGATGGTGTGTGAAGTTAGTGAGCCAAATGGAGTTGTTCTCCCACAAGAACCACTCGGCTGATCCTTCTTCAATATGCCCTTCACCAACATGCAGTGTTTCCTTGATTGAATTAGCTCTCACACCAATATTTGCGTCTAGAGCCTTTGCATTGAGGGCTATCTGAAAACGGCTGTGGCGCTGAAGTTGCCTGTGAATGTGGAGTTGGTGGCATGTGAAACCCGCATGTGGAGCATTCGTTTGTGTGGGATGCTCTACCAGGTTCATTCCTAGATAATGCACTCAAAGGGCACTAAGCATAGAGTGTGAAAACTGAGTTTCCTTGAGAGCTGCTTGGAAGCCTGATGGTGTGTGAAGTTAGGGAGCCAAATGGAGTTGTTCTCCCACAAGAACCACTCGGCTGATCCTTCTTCAATATGCCCTTCACCAACATGCATTGTTTCCTTGATTGAATTAGCTCTCACACCAATATTTGCGTCTAGAGCCTTTGCATTGAGGGCTATCTGAAAACGGCTGTGGCGCTGAAGTTGCCTGTGAATGTGGAGTTGGTGGCATGTGAAACCCGCATGTGGAGCATTCGTTTGTGTGGGATGCTGACCAAGCTTCATTTCAGTCCTAGGCACACAAAGGGCACTAAGCATAGAGTGTGAAAACTGAGTTTCCTTGAGAGCTGCTTGGAAGCCTGATGGTGTGTGAAGTTAGGGAGCCAAATGGAGTTGTTCTCCCACAAGAACCACTCAGCTGATCCTTCTTCAATATGCCCTTCACCAACATGCAGTGTTTCCTTGATTGAATTAGCTCTCACACCAATATTTGCGTCTAGAGCCTTTGCATTGAGGGCTATCTGAAAACGGCTGTGGCGCTGAAGTTGCCTGTGAATGTGGAGTTGGTGGCATGTGAAACCCGCATGTGGAGCATTCGTTTGTGTGGGATGCTCTACCAGGTTCATTCCTAGATAATGCACTCAAAGGGCACTAAGCATAGAGTGTGAAAACTGAGTTTCCTTGAGAGCTGCTTGGAAGCCTGATGGTGTGTGAAGTTAGTGAGCCAAATGGAGTTGTTCTCCCACAAGAACCACTCGGCTGATCCTTCTTCAATATGCCCTTGACCAACATGCATTGTTTCCTTGATTGAATTAGCTCTCACACCAATATTTGCGTCTAGAGCCTTTGCATTGAGGGCTATCTGAAAACGGCTGTGGGGCTGAAGTTGCCTGTGAATGTGGAGTTGGTGGCATGTGAAACCCGCATGTGAAGCATTCGTTTGTGTGGGATGCTCTACCAGGTTCATTCCTAGATAATGCACTCAAAGGGCACTAAGCATAGAGTGTGAAAACTGAGTTTCCTTGAGAGCTGCTTGGAAGCCTGATGGTGTGTGAAGTTAGTGAGCCAAATGGAGTTGTTCTCCCACAAGAACCACTCAGCTGATCCTTCTTCAATATGCCCTTCACCAACATGCAGTGTTTCCTTGATTGAATTAGCTCTCACACCAATATTTGCGTCTAGAGCCTTTGCATTGAGGGCTATCTGAAAACGGCTGTGGCGCTGAAGTTGCCTGTGAATGTGGAGTTGGTGGCATGTGAAACCCGCATGTGGAGCATTCGTTTGTGTGGGATGCTCTACCAGGTTCATTTCAGTCCTAGCCATGCAAAGGGCACTAAGCATAGAGTGTGAAAACTGAGTTTCCTTGAGAGCTGCTTGGAAGCCTGATGGTGTGTGAAGTTAGTGAGCCAAATGGAGTTGTTCTCTCACAAGAACCACTCGGCTGATCCTTCTTCAATATGCCCTTCACCAACATGCAGTGTTTCCTTGACTGAATTAGCTCTCACACCAATATTTGCGTCTAGAGCCTTTGCATTGAGGGCTATCTGAAAACGGCTGTGGCGCTGAAGTTGCCTGTGAATGTGGAGTTGGTGGCATGTGAAACCCGCATGTGGAGCATTCGTTTGTGTGGGATGCTTTACCAGGTTCATTCCTAGATAATGCACTCAAAGGGCACTAAGCATAGAGTGTGAAAACTGAGTTTCCTTGAGTGCTGCTTGGAAGCCTGATGGTGTGTGAAGTTAGTGAGCCAAATGGAGTTGTTCTCCCACAAGAACCACTCGGCTGATCCTTCTTCAATATGCCCTTCACCAACATGCAGTGTTTCCTTGATTGAATTAGCTCTCACACCAATATTTGCGTCTAGAGCCTTTGCATTGAGGGCTATCTGAAAACAGCTGTGGCGCTGAAGTTGCCTGTGAATGTGGAGTTGGTGGCATGTGAAACCCGCATGTGGAGCATTCGTTTGTGTGGGATGCTCTACCAGGTTCATTCCTAGATAATGCACTCAAAGGGCACTAAGCATAGAGTGTGAAAACTGAGTTTCCTTGAGAGCTGCTTGGAAGCCTGATGGTGTGTGAAGTTAGTGAGCCAAATGGAGCTGTTCTCCCACAAGAACCACTCGGCTGATCCTTCTTCAATATGCCCTTCACCAACATGCAGTGTTTCCTTGATTGAATTAGCTCTCACACCAATATTTGCGTCTAGAGCCTTTGCATTGAGGGCTATCTGAAAACGGCTGTGGCGCTGAAGTTGCCTGTGAATGTGGAGTTGGTGGCATGTGAAACCCGCATGTGGAGCATTCGTTTGTGTGTAATGCTGACCAAGCTTCATTTCAGTCCTAGCCACACAAAGAGCACTAAGCATAGAGTGTGAAAACTGAGTTTCCTTGAGAGCTGCTTGGAAGCCTGATGGTGTGTGAAGTTAGTGAGCCAAATGGAGTTGTTCTCCCACAAGAACCACTCGGCTGATCCTTCTTCAATATGCCCTTCACCAACATGCAGTGTTTCCTTGATTGAATTAGCTCTCACACCAATATTTGCGTCTAGAGCCTTTGCATTGAGGGCTATCTGAAAACGGCTGTGGCGCTGAAGTTGCCTGTGAATGTGGAGTTGGTGGCATGTGAAACCCGCATGTGAAGCATTCGTTTGTGTGGGATGCTCTACCAGGTTCATTCCTAGATAATGCACTCAAAGGGCACTAAGCATAGAGTGTGAAAACTGAGTTTCCTTGAGAGCTGCTTGGAAGCCTGATGGTGTGTGAAGTTAGTGAGCCAAATGGAGTTGTTCTCCCACAAGAACCACTCGGCTGATCCTTCTTCAATATGCCCTTCACCAACATGCAGTGTTTCCTTGATTGAATTAGCTCTCACACCAATATTTGCGTCTAGAGCCTTTGCATTGAGGGCTATCTGAAAACGGCTGTGGCGCTGAAGTTGCCTGTGAATGTGGAGTTGGTGGCATGTGAAACCCGCATGTGGAGCATTCGTTTGTGTTGGATGCTGACCAAGCTTCATTTCAGTCCTAGGCACACAAAGGGCACTAAGCATAGAGTGTGAAAACTGAGTTTCCTTGAGAGCTGCTTGGAAGCCTGATGGTGTGTGAAGTTAGGGAGCCAAATGGAGTTGTTCTCCCACAAGAACCACTCGGCTGATCCTTCTTCAATATGCCCTTCACCAACATGCAGTGTTTCCTTGATTGAATTAGCTCTCACACCAATATTTGCGTCTAGAGCCTTTGCATTGAGGGCTATCTGAAAACGGCTGTGGCGCTGAAGTTGCCTGTGAATGTGGAGTTGGTGGGAAGTGAAACCCGCATGTGGAGCATTCGTTTGTGTGGGATGCTCTACCAGGTTCATTCCTAGATAATGCACTCAAAGGGCACTAAGCATAGAGTGTGAAAACTGAGTTTCCTTGAGAGCTGCTTGGAAGCCTGATGGTGTGTGAAGTTAGTGAGCCAAATGGAGTTGTTCTCCCACAAGAACCACTCGGCTGATCCTTCTTCAATATGCCCTTCACCAACATGCAGTGTTTCCTTGATTGAATTAGCTCTCACACCAATATTTGCGTCTAGAGCCTTTGCATTGAGGGCTATCTGAAAACGGCTGTGGCGCTGAAGTTGCCTGTGAATGTGGAGTTGGTGGCATGTGAAACCCGCATGTGGAGCATTCGTTTGTGTGGGATGCTCTACCAGGTTCATTCCTAGATAATGCACTCAAAGGGCACTAAGCATAGAGTGTGAAAACTGAGTTTCCTTGAGAGCTGCTTGGAAGCCTGATGGTGTGTGAAGTTAGGGAGCCAAATGGAGTTGTTCTCCCACAAGAACCACTCGGCTGATCCTTCTTCAATATGCCCTTCACCAACATGCAGTGTTTCCTTGATTGAATTAGCTCTCACACCAATATTTGCGTCTAGAGCCTTTGCATTGAGGGCTATCTGAAAACGGCTGTGGCGCTGAAGTTGCCTGTGAATGTGGAGTTGGTGGCATGTGAAACCCGCATGTGGAGCATTCGTTTGTGTGGGATGCTGTACCAGGTTCATTCCTAGATAATGCACTCAAAGGGCACTAAGCATAGAGTGTGAAAACTGACTTTCCTTGAGAGCTGCTTGGAAGCCTGATGGTGTGTGAAGTTAGGGAGCCAAATGGAGTTGTTCTCCCACAAGAACCACTCGGCTGATCCTTCTTCAATATGCCCTTGACCAACATGCAGTGTTTCCTTGATTGAATTAGCTCTCACACCAATATTTGCGTCTAGAGCCTTTGCATTGAGGGCTATCTGAAAACGGCTGTGGCGCTGAAGTTGCCTGTGAATGTGGAGTTGGTGGCATGTGAAACCCGCATGTGGAGCATTCGTTTGTGTGGGATGCTCTACCAGGTTCATTCCTAGATAATGCACTCAAAGGGCACTAAGCATAGAGTGTGAAAACTGAGTTTCCTTGAGAGCTGCTTGGAAGCCTGATGGTGTGTGAAGTTAGTGAGCCAAATGGAGTTGTTCTCCCACAAGAACCACTCGGCTGATCCTTCTTCAATATGCCCTTCACCAACATGCAGTGTTTCCTTGATTGAATTAGCTCTCACACCAATATTTGCGTCTAGAGCCTTTGCATTGAGGGCTATCTGAAAACGGCTGTGGCGCTGAAGTTGCCTGTGAATGTGGAGTTGGTGGCATGTGAAACCCGCATGTGGAGCATTCGTTTGTGTGGGATGCTCTACCAGGTTCATTTCAGTCCTAGCCATGCAAAGGGCACTAAGCATAGAGTGTGAAAACTGAGTTTCCTTGAGAGCTGCTTGGAAGCCTGATGGTGTGTGAAGTTAGTGAGCCAAATGGAGTTGTTCTCTCACAAGAACCACTCGGCTGATCCTTCTTCAATATGCCCTTCACCAACATGCAGTGTTTCCTTGACTGAATTAGCTCTCACACCAATATTTGCGTCTAGAGCCTTTGCATTGAGGGCTATCTGAAAACGGCTGTGGCGCTGAAGTTGCCTGTGAATGTGGAGTTGGTGGCATGTGAAACCCGCATGTGGAGCATTCGTTTGTGTGGGATGCTCTACCAGGTTCATTTCAGTCCTAGCCATGCAAAGGGCACTAAGCATAGAGTGTGAAAACTGAGTTTCCTTGAGAGCTGCTTGGAAGCCTGATGGTGTGTGAAGTTAGTGAGCCAAATGGAGTTGTTCTCTCACAAGAACCACTCGGCTGATCCTTCTTCAATATGCCCTTCACCAACATGCAGTGTTTCCTTGACTGAATTAGCTCTCACACCAATATTTGCGTCTAGAGCCTTTGCATTGAGGGCTATCTGAAAACGGCTGTGGCGCTGAAGTTGCCTGTGAATGTGGAGTTGGTGGCATGTGAAACCCGCATGTGGAGCATTCGTTTGTGTGGGATGCTTTACCAGGTTCATTCCTAGATAATGCACTCAAAGGGCACTAAGCATAGAGTGTGAAAACTGAGTTTCCTTGAGTGCTGCTTGGAAGCCTGATGGTGTGTGAAGTTAGGGAGCCAAATGGAGTTGTTCTCCCACAAGAACCACTCGGCTGATCCTTCTTCAATATGCCCTTCACCAACATGCAGTGTTTCCTTGATTGAATTAGCTCTCACACCAATATTTGCGTCTAGAGCCTTTGCATTGAGGGCTATCTGAAAACAGCTGTGGCGCTGAAGTTGCCTGTGAATGTGGAGTTGGTGGCATGTGAAACCCGATGTGGAGCATTCGTTTGTGTGGGATGCTCTACCAGGTTCATTCCTAGATAATGCACTCAAAGGGCACTAAGCATAGAGTGTGAAAACTGAGTTTCCTTGAGAGCTGCTTGGAAGCCTGATGGTGTGTGAAGTTAGTGAGCCAAATGGAGCTGTTCTCCCACAAGAACCACTCGGCTGATCCTTCTTCAATATGCCCTTCACCAACATGCAGTGTTTCCTTGATTGAATTAGCTCTCACACCAATATTTGCGTCTAGAGCCTTTGCATTGAGGGCTATCTGAAAACGGCTGTGGCGCTGAAGTTGCCTGTGAATGTGGAGTTGGTGGCATGTGAAACCCGCATGTGGAGCATTCGTTTGTGTGGGATGCTCTACCAGGTTCATTTCAGTCCTAGCCATGCAAAGGGCACTAAGCATAGAGTGTGAAAACTGAGTTTCCTTGAGAGCTGCTTGGAAGCCTGATGGTGTGTGAAGTTAGTGAGCCAAATGGAGTTGTTCTCTCACAAGAACCACTCGGCTGATCCTTCTTCAATATGCCCTTCACCAACATGCAGTGTTTCCTTGACTGAATTAGCTCTCACACCAATATTTGCGTCTAGAGCCTTTGCATTGAGGGCTATCTGAAAACGGCTGTGGCGCTGAAGTTGCCTGTGAATGTGGAGTTGGTGGCATGTGAAACCCGCATGTGGAGCATTCGTTTGTGTGGGATGCTCTACCAGGTTCATTTCAGTCCTAGCCATGCAAAGGGCACTAAGCATAGAGTGTGAAAACTGAGTTTCCTTGAGAGCTGCTTGGAAGCCTGATGGTGTGTGAAGTTAGTGAGCCAAATGGAGTTGTTCTCTCACAAGAACCACTCGGCTGATCCTTCTTCAATATGCCCTTCACCAACATGCAGTGTTTCCTTGACTGAATTAGCTCTCACACCAATATTTGCGTCTAGAGCCTTTGCATTGAGGGCTATCTGAAAACGGCTGTGGCGCTGAAGTTGCCTGTGAATGTGGAGTTGGTGGCATGTGAAACCCGCATGTGGAGCATTCGTTTGTGTGGGATGCTCTACCAGGTTCATTCCTAGATAATGCACTCAAAGGGCACTAAGCATAGAGTGTGAAAACTGAGTTTCCTTGAGAGCTGCTTGGAAGCCTGATGGTGTGTGAAGTTAGTGAGCCAAATGGAGCTGTTCTCCCACAAGAACCACTCGGCTGATCCTTCTTCAATATGCCCTTCACCAACATGCAGTGTTTCCTTGATTGAATTAGCTCTCACACCAATATTTGCGTCTAGAGCCTTTGCATTGAGGGCTATCTGAAAACGGCTGTGGCGCTGAAGTTGCCTGTGAATGTGGAGTTGGTGGCATGTGAAACCCGCATGTGGAGCATTCGTTTGTGTGGGATGCTGACCAAGCTTCATTTCAGTCCTAGGGACACAAAGAGCACTAAGCATAGAGTGTGAAAACTGAGTTTCCTTGAGAGCTGCTTGGAAGCCTGATGGTGTGTGAAGTTAGTGATCCAAATGGAGTTGTTCTCCCACAAGAACCACTCGGCTGATCCTTCTTCAATATGCCCTTCACCAACATGCAGTGTTTCCTTGATTGAATTAGCTCTCACACCAATATTTGCGTCTAGAGCCTTTGCATTGAGGGCTATCTGAAAACGGCTGTGGCGCTGAAGTTGCCTGTGAATGTGGAGTTGGTGGCATGTGAAACCCGCATGTGAAGCATTCGTTTGTGTGGGATGCTCTACCAGGTTCATTCCTAGATAATGCACTCAAAGGGCACTAAGCATAGAGTGTGAAAACTGAGTTTCCTTGAGAGCTGCTTGGAAGCCTGATGGTGTGTGAAGTTAGTGAGCCAAATGGAGTTGTTCTCCCACAAGAACCACTCGGCTGATCCTTCTTCAATATGCCCTTCACCAACATGCAGTGTTTCCTTGATTGAATTAGCTCTCACACCAATATTTGCGTCTAGAGCCTTTGCATTGAGGGCTATCTGAAAACGGCTGTGGCGCTGAAGTTGCCTGTGAATGTGGAGTTGGTGGCATGTGAAACCCGCATGTGGAGCATTCGTTTGTGTGGGATGCTGACCAAGCTTCATTTCAGTCCAAGGCACACAAAGGGCACTAAGCATAGAGTGTGAAAACTGAGTTTCCTTGAGAGCTGCTTGGAAGCCTGATGGTGTGTGAAGTTAGTGAGCCAAATGGAGTTGTTCTCCCACAAGAACCACTCGGCTGATCCTTCTTCAATATGCCCTTCACCAACATGCAGTGTTTCCTTGATTGAATTAGCTCTCACACCAATATTTGCGTCTAGAGCCTTTGCATTGAGGGCTATCTGAAAACGGCTGTGGCGCTGAAGTTGCCTGTGAATGTGGAGTTGGTGGCATGTGAAACCCGCATGTGGAGCATTCGTTTGTGTGGGATGCTGACCAAGCTTCATTTCAGTCCTAGGCACACAAAGGGCACTAAACATAGAGTGTGAAAACTGAGTTTCCTTGAGAGCTGCTTGGAAGCCTGATGGTGTGTGAAGTTAGTGAGCCAAATGGAGTTGTTCTCCCACAAGAACCACTCGGCTGATCCTTCTTCAATATGCCCTTCACCAACATGCAGTGTTTCCTTGATTGAATTAGCTCTCACACCAATATTTGCGTCTAGAGCCTTTGCATTGAGGGCTATCTGAAAACGGCTGTGGCGCTGAAGTTGCCTGTGAATGTGGAGTTGGTGGGAAGTGAAACCCGCATGTGGAGCATTCGTTTGTGTGGGATGCTCTACCAGGTTCATTCCTAGATAATGCACTCAAAGGGCACTAAGCATAGAGTGTGAAAACTGAGTTTCCTTGAGAGCTGCTTGGAAGCCTGATGGTGTGTGAAGTTAGTGAGCCAAATGGAGTTGTTCTCCCACAAGAACCACTCGGCTGATCCTTCTTCAATATGCCCTTCACCAACATGCAGTGTTTCCTTGATTGAATTAGCTCTCACACCAATATTTGCGTCTAGAGCCTTTGCATTGAGGGCTATCTGAAAACGGCTGTGGCGCTGAAGTTGCCTGTGAATGTGGAGTTGGTGGCATGTGAAACCCGCATGTGGAGCATTCGTTTGTGTGGGATGCTCTACCAGGTTCATTCCTAGATAATGCACTCAAAGGGCACTAAGCATAGAGTGTGAAAACTGAGTTTCCTTGAGAGCTGCTTGGAAGCCTGATGGTGTGTGAAGTTAGGGAGCCAAATGGAGTTGTTCTCCCACAAGAACCACTCGGCTGATCCTTCTTCAATATGCCCTTCACCAACATGCATTGTTTCCTTGATTGAATTAGCTCTCACACCAATATTTGCGTCTAGAGCCTTTGCATTGAGGGCTATCTGAAAACGGCTGTGGCGCTGAAGTTGCCTGTGAATGTGGAGTTGGTGGCATGTGAAATCCGCATGTGGAGCATTCGTTTGTGTGGGATGCTGACCAAGCTTCATTTCAGTCCTAGGCACACAAAGGGCACTAAGCATAGAGTGTGAAAACTGAGTTTCCTTGAGAGCTGCTTGGAAGCCTGATGGTGTGTGAAGTTAGTGAGCCAAATGGAGTTCTTCTCCCACAAGAACCACTCGGCTGATCCTTCTTCAATATGCCCTTCACCAACATGCAGTGTTTCCTTGATTGAATTAGCTCTCACACCAATATTTGCGTCTAGAGCCTTTGCATTGAGGGCTATCTGAAAACGGCTGTGGCGCTGAAGTTGCCTGTGAATGTGGAGTTGGTGGCATGTGAAACCCGCATGTGGAGCATTCGTTTGTGTGGGATGCTGTACCAGGTTCATTCCTAGATAATGCACTCAAAGGGCACTAAGCATAGAGTGTGAAAACTGACTTTCCTTGAGAGCTGCTTGGAAGCCTGATGGTGTGTGAAGTTAGTGAGCCAAATGGAGTTGTTCTCCCACAAGAACCACTCGGCTGATCCTTCTTCAATATGCCCTTCACCAACATGCAGTGTTTCCTTGATTGAATTAGCTCTCACACCAATATTTGCGTCTAGAGCCTTTGCATTGAGGGCTATCTGAAAACGGCTGTGGGGCTGAAGTTGCCTGTGAATGTGGAGTTGGTGGCATGTGAAACCCGCATGTGAAGCATTCGTTTGTGTGGGATGCTCTACCAGGTTCATTTCAGTCCTAGCCATGCAAAGGGCACTAAGCATAGAGTGTGAAAACTGAGTTTCCTTGAGAGCTGCTTGGAAGCCTGATGGTGTGTGAAGTTAGTGAGCCAAATGGAGTTGTTCTCCCACAAGAACCACTCGGCTGATCCTTCTTCAATATGCCCTTCACCAACATGCAGTGTTTCCTTGATTGAATTAGCTCTCACACCAATATTTGCGTCTAGAGCCTTTGCATTGAGGGCTATCTGAAAACGGCTGTGGCGCTGAAGTTGCCTGTGAATGTGGAGTTGGTGGCATGTGAAACCCGCATGTGGAGCATTCGTTTGTGTGGGATGCTCTACCAGGTTCATTTCAGTCCTAGCCATGCAAAGGGCACTAAGCATAGAGTGTGAAAACTGAGTTTCCTTGAGAGCTGCTTGGAAGCCTGATGGTGTGTGAAGTTAGTGAGCCAAATGGAGTTGTTCTCTCACAAGAACCACTCGGCTGATCCTTCTTCAATATGCCCTTCACCAACATGCAGTGTTTCCTTGACTGAATTAGCTCTCACACCAATATTTGCGTCTAGAGCCTTTGCATTGAGGGCTATCTGCAAACGGCTGTGGCGCTGAAGTTGCCTGTGAATGTGGAGTTGGTGGCATGTGAAACCCGCATGTGGAGCATTCGTTTGTGTGGGATGCTTTACCAGGTTCATTCCTAGATAATGCACTCAAAGGGCACTAAGCATAGAGTGTGAAAACTGAGTTTCCTTGAGTGCTGCTTGGAAGCCTGATGGTGTGTGAAGTTAGGGAGCCAAATGGAGTTGTTCTCCCACAAGAACCACTCGGCTGATCCTTCTTCAATATGCCCTTCATCAACATGCAGTGTTTCCTTGATTGAATTAGCTCTCACACCAATATTTGCGTCTAGAGCCTTTGCATTGAGGGCTATCTGAAAACAGCTGTGGCGCTGAAGTTGCCTGTGAATGTGGAGTTGGTGGCATGTGAAACCCGCATGTGGAGCATTCGTTTGTGTGGGATGCTCTACCAGGTTCATTCCTAGATAATGCACTCAAAGGGCACTAAGCATAGAGTGTGAAAACTGAGTTTCCTTGAGAGCTGCTTGGAAGCCTGATGGTGTGTGAAGTTAGTGAGCCAAATGGAGCTGTTCTCCCACAAGAACCACTCGGCTGATCCTTCTTCAATATGCCCTTCACCAACATGCAGTGTTTCCTTGATTGAATTAGCTCTCACACCAATATTTGCGTCTAGAGCCTTTGCATTGAGGGCTATCTGAAAACGGCTGTGGCGCTGAAGTTGCCTGTGAATGTGGAGTTGGTGGCATGTGAAACCCGCATGTGGAGCATTCGTTTGTGTGGGATGCTCTACCAGGTTCATTTCAGTCCTAGCCACACAAAGAGCACTAAGCATAGAGTGTGGAAACTGAGTTTCCTTGAGAGCTGCTTGGAAGCCTGATGGTGTGTGAAGTTAGTGAGCCAAATGGAGTTGTTCTCCCACAAGAACCACTCGGCTGATCCTTCTTCAATATGCCCTTCACCAACATGCAGTGTTTCCTTGATTGAATTAGCTCTCACACCAATATTTGCGTCTAGAGCCTTTGCATTGAGGGCTATCTGAAAACGGCTGTGGCGCTGAAGTTGCCTGTGAATGTGGAGTTGGTGGCATGTGAAACCCGCATGTGAAGCATTCGTTTTTGTGGGATGCTCTACCAGGTTCATTCCTAGATAATGCACTCAAAGGGCACTAAGCATAGAGTGTGAAAACTGAGTTTCCTTGAGAGCTGCTTGGAAGCCTGATGGTGTGTGAAGTTAGTGAGCCAAATGGAGTTGTTCTCCCACAAGAACCACTCGGCTGATCCTTCTTCAATATGCCCTTCACCAACATGCAGTGTTTCCTTGATTGAATTAGCTCTCACACCAATATTTGCGTCTAGAGCCTTTGCATTGAGGGCTATCTGAAAACGGCTGTGGCGCTGAAGTTGCCTGTGAATGTGGAGTTGGTGGCATGTGAAACCCGCATGTGGAGCATTCGTTTGTGTGGGATGCTGACCAAGCTTCATTTCAGTCCAAGGCACACAAAGGGCACTAAGCATAGAGTGTGAAAACTGACTTTCCTTGAGAGCTGCTTGGAAGCCTGATGGTGTGTGAAGTTAGGGAGCCAAATGGAGTTGTTCTCCCACAAGAACCACTCGGCTGATCCTTCTTCAATATGCCCTTCACCAACATGCAGTGTTTCCTTGATTGAATTAGCTCTCACACCAATATTTGCGTCTAGAGCCTTTGCATTGAGGGCTATCTGAAAACGGCTGTGGCGCTGAAGTTGCCTGTGAATGTGGAGTTGGTGGCATGTGAAACCCGCATGTGGAGCATTCGTTTGTGTGGGATGCTCTACCAGGTTCATTCCTAGATAATGCACTCAAAGGGCACTAAGCATAGAGTGTGGAAACTGAGTTTCCTTGAGAGCTGCTTGGAAGCCTGATGGTGTGTGAAGTTAGTGAGCCAAATGGAGTTGTTCTCCCACAAGAACCACTCGGCTGATCCTTCTTCAATATGCCCTTCACCAACATGCAGTGTTTCCTTGATTGAATTAGCTCTCACACCAATATTTGCGTCTAGAGCCTTTGCATTGAGGGCTATCTGAAAACGGCTGTGGCGCTGAAGTTGCCTGTGAATGTGGAGTTGGTGGCATGTGAAACCCGCATGTGGAGCATTCGTTTGTGTGGGATGCTGACCAAGCTTCATTTCAGTCCTAGGCACACAAAGGGCACTAAGCATAGAGTGTGAAAACTGAGTTTCCTTGAGAGCTGCTTGGAAGCCTGATGGTGTGTGAAGTTAGTGAGCCAAATGGAGTTGTTCTCCCACAAGAACCACTCGGCTGATCCTTCTTCAATATGCCCTTCACCAACATGCAGTGTTTCCTTGATTGAATTAGCTCTCACAACAATATTTGCGTCTAGAGCCTTTGCATTGAGGGCTATCTGAAAACGGCTGTGGCGCTGAAGTTGCCTGTGAATGTGGAGTTGGTGGCATGTGAAACCCGCATGTGAAGCATTCGTTTGTGTGGGATGCTCTACCAGGTTCTTTCCTAGATAATGCACTCAAAGGGCACTAAGCATAGAGTGTGAAAACTGAGTTTCCTAGGAGTGCTATTGCTGTATCATACGGTATGTTGAATTTGAGTTGTTTGAATATTCTCCATACTGATTTCCATAGAGGCTGTACCAGCCTGCAGCCCCACCAGCAGTGGAGTAGGGTTCCCTTTTCCCCGCAACCTCGCCAACAAGTGTCGTTGGTGCTTTCATTCATGTGGGCCAGTCTTATTGGCGTTAGGTGGTACCTCATTGATGTTTTAATTTGGATTTCCCTTATTACCAGGGAACTTGAGCATTTTTTCATATGCTTATTTGCCATTTGGGTTTGTTCCTTTGTGAAGTGTTTGCCCATTTCCCGTGCCCATTTCTTGAGTGGCTTGTTTGTTTTGACATTTTGGTTGTTTTGTAGCTCTTTGTATATTCTGGAGATCAGCCCTCTATCACCTATGTCGTGTGCGAAGATCTTCTCCCATTCTGTGGGTTGCCTTTTTACTTTGTTGATTGTTTCTCTAGCTGTACAGAAGCTTCTTAGTTTGATGAGGTCCCAATTGTTTATTTTGGTCTCGATTTCTACTGCATCTGGAGTCTTTTTTAGGAAGTGAGGGCCTACCCCTAAGTGTTCCAGTGCACTTGTTCTATGAGAAACCAACATGCACTCCTATGTTCATAGCAGCACAATCAGTAATTGCAAAACATGGAAACAACCAAAATGCCCATCAACAGAGGATTGGATAAGAAAGCTATGGTTCATCTACTCCATGGAATACTACTCAGCTATTAAAAAAAACAAAATGCAGTTCTTTGTGGCCAAATGGGCCAAACTGGAAACCATAATGCTAAGGGAAATGAGCCAATCCCAAAAGGTTAAATACCACATGTTTGCCTTAATTTAAGATGATATGATGTTATGTATAACATGTTATGTTTTGAATGTTATATGTTGTGTATAAACTAAAATTGAAGTATAGGTGAGGTGGTCACAGAAGGAGGCCGGGAACTCGCATTTACTTTTAACATATTGATTACTCATTACTATGTCAATAAATTCCATAATGATGTAAATTTTTGCTGATGGTATGTTGGAGCTTTCAATTGACTGGGATGATACTCTGCTGGCTCTGTCTTCAGACCAGAGAGGGTATACCTAAGAAGCCGTTGAACTTGACTGGACAATAAGATACTGGACTCTATGTTTGGTATACGCTTGCAATGGGGAAATCTCAACTGAACTTGAGCTGCGGTTATGCAACAAGGTGGAGGAATCCACCACGGCGGGAGGATTTGGGGAGGGGTGGGGAGAACCCAAGTATCTATGTAACTGTGTCACATAATACAATGTAACTACTGAAGTTAAATAATAAATAATTTAAAAAAAAAGATGTGTGTTAACCAAAAAAAAAAAAGAAAAAAAAGAAAACTGAGTTTCCTTGAGAGCTGCTTGGAAGCCTGATGGTGTGTGAAGTTAGTGAGCCAAATGGAGTTGTTCTCCCACAAGAACCACTCGGCTGATCCTTCTTCAATATGCCCTTCACCAACATGCAGTGTTTCCTTGATTGAATTAGCTCTCACACCAATATTTGCGTCTAGAGCCTTTGCATTGAGGGCTATCTGAAAACGGCTGTGGCGCTGAAGTTGCCTGTGAATGTGGAGTTGGTGGCATGTGAAACCCGCATGTGAAGCATTCGTTTGTGTGGGATGCTCTACCAGGTTCATTCCTAGATAATGCACTCAAAGGGCACTAAGCATAGAGTGTGAAAACTGAGTTTCCTTGAGAGCTGCTTGGAAGCCTGATGGTGTGTGAAGTTAGTGAGCCAAATGGAGTTGTTCTCCCACAAGAACTACTCGGCTGATCCTTCTTCAATATGCCCTTCACCAACATGCATTGTTTCCTTGATTGAATTAGCTCTCCCACCAATATTTGCGTCTAGAGCCTTTGCATTGAGGGCTATCTGAAAACGGCTGTGGCGCTGAAGTTGCCTGTGAATGTGGAGTTGGTGGCATGTGAAACCCGCATGTGGAGCATTCGTTTGTGTGGGATGCTGACCAAGCTTCATTTCAGTCCTAGGCACACAAAGGGCACTAAGCATAGAGTGTGAAAACTGAGTTTCCTTGAGAGCTGCTTGGAAGCCTGATGGTGTGTGAAGTTAGTGAGCCAAATGGAGTTGTTCTCCCACAAGAACCACTCGGCTGATCCTTCTTCAATATGCCCTTCACCAACATGCAGTGTTTCCTTGATTGAATTAGCTCTCACACCAATATTTGCGTCTAGAGCCTTTGCATTGAGGGCTATCTGAAAACGGCTGTGGCGCCGAAGTTGCCTGTGAATGTGGAGTTGGTGGCATGTGAAACCCGCATGTGGAGCATTCGTTTGTGTGAAATGCTGTACCAGGTTCATTCCTAGATAATGCACTCAAAGGGCACTAAGCATAGAGTGTGAAAACTGAGTTTCCTTGAGAGCTGCTTGGAAGCCTGATGGTGTGTGAAGTTAGTGAGCCAAATGGAGTTGTTCTCCCACAAGAACCACTCGGCTGATCCTTCTTCAATATGCCCTTCACCAACATGCAGTGTTTCCTTGATTGAATTAGCTCTCACACCAATATTTGCGTCTAGAGCCTTTGCATTGAGGGCTATCTGAAAACGGCTGTGGCGCTGAAGTTGCCTGTGAATGTGGAGTTGGTGGCATGTGAAACCCGCATGTGGAGCATTCGTTTGTGTGGGATGCTGACCAAGCTTCATTTCAGTCCTAGGCACACAAAGGGCACTAAACATAGAGTGTGAAAACTGAGTTTCCTTGAGAGCTGCTTGGAAGCCTGATGGTGTGTGAAGTTAGGGAGCCAAATGGAGTTGTTCTCCCACAAGAACCACTCGGCTGATCCTTCTTCAATATGCCCTTCACCAACATGCAGTGTTTCCTTGATTGAATTAGCTCTCACACCAATATTTGCGTCTAGAGCCTTTGCATTGAGGGCTATCTGAAAACGGCTGTGGCGCTGAAGTTGCCTGTGAATGTGGAGTTGGTGGCATGTGAAACCCGCATGTGGAGCATTCGTTTGTGTGGGATGCTGACCAAGCTTCATTTCAGTCCTAGCCACACAAAGAGCACTAAGCATAGAGTGTGAAAACTGAGTTTCCTTGAGAGCTGCTTGGAAGCCTGATGGTGTGTGAAGTTAGTGAGCCAAATGGAGTTGTTCTCCCACAAGAACCACTCGGCTGATCCTTCTTCAATATGCCCTTCACCAACATGCAGTGTTTCCTTGATTGAATTAGCTCTCACACCAATATTTGCGTCTAGAGCCTTTGCATTGAGGGCTATCTGAAAACGGCTGTGGCGCTGAAGTTGCCTGTGAATGTGGAGTTGGTGGCATGTGAAACCCGCATGTGGAGCATTCGTTTGTGTGGGATGCTCTACCAGGTTCATTCCTAGATAATGCACTCAAAGGGCACTAAGCATAGAGTGTGAAAACTGAGTTTCCTTGAGAGCTGCTTGGAAGCCTGATGGTGTGTGAAGTTAGTGAGCCAAATGGAGTTGTTCTCCCACAAGAACCACTCGGCTGATCCTTCTTCAATATGCCCTTCACCAACATGCAGTGTTTCCTTGATTGAATTAGCTCTCACACCAATATTTGCGTCTAGAGCCTTTGCATTGAGGGCTATCTGAAAACGGCTGTGGCGCTGAAGTTGCCTGTGAATGTGGAGTTGGTGGCATGTGAAACCCGCATGTGGAGCATTCGTTTGTGTGGGATGCTGTACCAGGTTCATTCCTAGATAATGCACTCAAAGGGCACTAAGCATAGAGTGTGAAAACTGAGTTTCCTTGAGAGCTGCTTGGAAGCCTGATGGTGTGTGAAGTTAGGGAGCCAAATGGAGTTGTTCTCCCACAAGAACCACTCGGCTGATCCTTCTTCAATATGCCCTTCACCAACATGCATTGTTTCCTTGATTGAATTAGCTCTCACACCAATATTTGCGTCTAGAGCCTTTGCATTGAGGGCTATCTGAAAACGGCTGTGGCGCTGAAGTTGCCTGTGAATGTGGAGTTGGTGGCATGTGAAACCCGCATGTGGAGCATTCGTTTGTGTGGGATGCTGTACCAGGTTCATTCCTAGATAATGCACTCAAAGGGCACTAAGCATAGAGTGTGAAAACTGACTTTCCTTGAGAGCTGCTTGGAAGCCTGATGGTGTGTGAAGTTAGTGAGCCAAATGGAGTTGTTCTCCCACAAGAACCACTCGGCTGATCCTTCTTCAATATGCCCTTCACCAACATGCAGTGTTTCCTTGATTGAATTAGCTCTCACACCAATATTTGCGTCTAGAGCCTTTGCATTGAGGGCTATCTGAAAACGGCTGTGGCGCTGAAGTTGCCTGTGAATGTGGAGTTGGTGGCATGTGAAACCCGCATGTGAAGCATTCGTTTGTGTGGGATGCTCTACCAGGTTCATTCCTAGATAATGCACTCAAAGGGCACTAAGCATAGAGTGTGAAAACTGAGTTTCCTTGAGAGCTGCTTGGAAGCCTGATGGTGTGTGAAGTTAGTGAGCCAAATGGAGTTGTTCTCCCACAAGAACCACTCAGCTGATCCTTCTTCAATATGCCCTTCACCAACATGCAGTGTTTCCTTGATTGAATTAGCTCTCACACCAATATTTGCGTCTAGAGCCTTTGCATTGAGGGCTATCTGAAAACGGCTGTGGCGCTGAAGTTGCCTGTGAATGTGGAGTTGGTGGCATGTGAAACCCGCATGTGGAGCATTCGTTTGTGTGGGATGCTCTACCAGGTTCATTTCAGTCCTAGCCATGCAAAGGGCACTAAGCATAGAGTGTGAAAACTGAGTTTCCTTGAGAGCTGCTTGGAAGCCTGATGGTGTGTGAAGTTAGTGAGCCAAATGGAGTTGTTCTCTCACAAGAACCACTCGGCTGATCCTTCTTCAATATGCCCTTCACCAACATGCAGTGTTTCCTTGACTGAATTAGCTCTCACACCAATATTTGCGTCTAGAGCCTTTGCATTGAGGGCTATCTGAAAACGGCTGTGGCGCTGAAGTTGCCTGTGAATGTGGAGTTGGTGGCATGTGAAACCCGCATGTGGAGCATTCGTTTGTGTGGGATGCTTTACCAGGTTCATTCCTAGATAATGCACTCAAAGGGCACTAAGCATAGAGTGTGAAAACTGAGTTTCCTTGAGAGCTGCTTGGAAGCCTGATGGTGTGTGAAGTTAGTGAGCCAAATGGAGCTGTTCTCCCACAAGAACCACTCGGCTGATCCTTCTTCAATATGCCCTTCACCAACATGCAGTGTTTCCTTGATTGAATTAGCTCTCACACCAATATTTGCGTCTAGAGCCTTTGCATTGAGGGCTATCTGAAAACGGCTGTGGCGCTGAAGTTGCCTGTGAATGTGGAGTTGGTGGCATGTGAAACCCGCATGTGGAGCATTCGTTTGTGTGGGATGCTGACCAAGCTTCATTTCAGTCCTAGCCACACAAAGAGCACTAAGCATAGAGTGTGAAAACTGAGTTTCCTTGAGAGCTGCTTGGAAGCCTGATGGTGTGTGAAGCTAGTGAGCCAAATGGAGTTGTTCTCCCACAAGAACCACTCGGCTGATCCTTCTTCAATATGCCCTTCACCAACATGCAGTGTTTCCTTGATTGAATTAGCTCTCACACCAATATTTGCGTCTAGAGCCTTTGCATTGAGGGCTATCTGAAAACGGCTGTGGCGCTGAAGTTGCCTGTGAATGTGGAGTTGGTGGCATGTGAAACCCGCATGTGAAGCATTCGTTTGTGTGGGATGCTCTACCAGGTTCATTCCTAGATAATGCACTCAAAGGGCACTAAGCATAGAGTGTGAAAACTGAGTTTCCTTGAGAGCTGCTTGGAAGCCTGATGGTGTGTGAAGTTAGTGAGCCAAATGGAGCTGTTCTCCCACAAGAACCACTCGGCTGATCCTTCTTCAATATGCCCTTCACCAACATGCAGTGTTTCCTTGATTGAATTAGCTCTCACACCAATATTTGCGTCTAGAGCCTTTGCATTGAGGGCTATCTGAAAACGGCTGTGGCGCTGAAGTTGCCTGTGAATGTGGAGTTGGTGGCATGTGAAACCCGCATGTGGAGCATTCGTTTGTGTGGGATGCTGACCAAGCTTCATTTCAGTCCTAGCCACACAAAGAGCACTAAGCATAGAGTGTGAAAACGGAGTTTCCTTGAGAGCTGCTTGGAAGCCTGATGGTGTGTGAAGTTAGTGAGCCAAATGGAGTTGTTCTCCCACAAGAACCACTCGGCTGATCCTTCTTCAATATGCCCTTCACCAACATGCAGTGTTTCCTTGATTGAATTAGCTCTCACACCAATATTTGCGTCTAGAGCCTTTGCATTGAGGGCTATCTGAAAACGGCTGTGGCGCTGAAGTTGCCTGTGAATGTGGAGTTGGTGGCATGTGAAACCCGCATGTGAAGCATTCGTTTGTGTGGGATGCTCTACCAGGTTCATTCCTAGATAATGCACTCAAAGGGCACTAAGCATAGAGTGTGAAAACTGAGTTTCCTTGAGAGCTGCTTGGAAGCCTGATGGTGTGTGAAGTTAGTGAGCCAAATGGAGTTGTTCTCCCACAAGAACCACTCGGCTGATCCTTCTTCAATATGCCCTTCACCAACATGCAGTGTTTCCTTGATTGAATTAGCTCTCACACCAATATTTGCGTCTAGAGCCTTTGCATTGAGGGCTATCTGAAAACGGCTGTGGCGCTGAAGTTGCCTGTGAATGTGGAGTTGGTGGCATGTGAAACCCGCATGTGGAGCATTCGTTTGTGTGGGATGCTGACCAAGCTTCATTTCAGTCCTAGGCACACAAAGGGCACTAAACATAGTGTGAAAACTGAGTTTCCTTGAGAGCTGCTTGGAAGCCTGATGGTGTGTGAAGTTAGGGAGCCAAATGGAGTTGTTCTCCCACAAGAACCACTCGGCTGATCCTTCTTCAATATGCACTTCACCAACATGCAGTGTTTCCTTGATTGAATTAGCTCTCACACCAATATTTGCGTCTAGAGCCTTTGCATTGAGGGCTATCTGAAAAAGGCTGTGGCGCTGAAGTTGCCTGTGAATGTGGAGTTGGTGGCATGTGAAACCCGCATGTGAAGCATTGGTTTGTGTGGGATGCTCTACCAGGTTCATTCCTAGATAATGCACTCAAAGGGCACTAAGCATAGAGTGTGAAAACTGACTTTCCTTGAGAGCTGCTTGGAAGCCTGATGGTGTGTGAAGTTAGTGAGCCAAATGGAGTTGTTCTCCCACAAGAACCACTCGGCTGATCCTTCTTCAATATGCCCTTGACCAACATGCAGTGTTTCCTTGATTGAATTAGCTCTCACACCAATATTTGCGTCTAGAGCCTTTGCATTGAGGGCTATCTGAAAACGGCTGTGGCGCTGAAGTTGCCTGTGAATGTGGAGTTGGTGGCATGTGAAACCCGCATGTGGAGCATTCGTTTGTGTGGGATGCTCTACCAGGTTCATTTCAGTCCTAGGCACACAAAGGGCACTAAACATAGAGTGTGAAAACTGAGTTTCCTTGAGAGCTGCTTGGAAGCCTGATGGTGTGTGAAGTTAGGGAGCCAAATGGAGTTGTTCTCCCACAAGAACCACTCGGCTGATCCTTCTTCAATATGCCCTTGACCAACATGCAGTGTTTCCTTGATTGAATTAGCTCTCACACCAATATTTGCGTCTAGAGCCTTTGCATTGAGGGCTATCTGAAAACGGCTGTGGCGCTGAAGTTGCCTGTGAATGTGGAGTTGCTGGCATGTGAAACCCGCATGTGGAGCATTCGTTTGTGTGGGATGCTGACCAAGCTTCATTTCAGTCCTAGGCACACAAAGGGCACTAAGCATAGAGTGTGAAAACTGAGTTTCCTTGAGAGCTGCTTGGAAGCCTGATGGTGTGTGAAGTTAGTGAGCCAAATGGAGTTGTTCTCCCACAAGAACCACTCGGCTGATCCTTCTTCAATATGCCCTTCACCAACATGCAGTGTTTCCTTGATTGAATTAGCTCTCACACCAATATTTGCGTCTAGAGCCTTTGCATTGAGGGCTATCTGAAAACGGCTGTGGCGCTGAAGTTGCCTGTGAATGTGGAGTTGGTGGCATGTGAAACCCGCATGTGGAGCATTCGTTTGTGTGGGATGCTCTACCAGGTTCATTCCTAGATAATGCACTCAAAGGGCACTAAGCATAGAGTGTGAAAACTGAGTTTCCTTGAGTGCTGCTTGGAAGCCTGATGGTGTGTGAAGTTAGGGAGCCAAATGGAGTTGTTCTCCCACAAGAACCACTCGGCTGATCCTTCTTCAATATGCCCTTCACCAACATGCAGTGTTTCCTTGATTGAATTAGCTCTCACACCAATATTTGCGTCTAGAGCCTTTGCATTGAGGGCTATCTGAAAACAGCTGTGGCGCTGAAGTTGCCTGTGAATGTGGAGTTGGTGGCATGTGAAACCCGCATGTGGAGCATTCGTTTGTGTGGGATGCTCTACCAGGTTCATTCCTAGATAATGCACTCAAAGGGCACTAAGCATAGAGTGTGAAAACTGAGTTTCCTTGAGAGCTGCTTGGAAGCCTGATGGTGTGTGAAGTTAGTGAGCCAAATGGAGCTGTTCTCCCACAAGAACCACTCGGCTGATCCTTCTTCAATATGCCCTTCACCAACATGCAGTGTTTCCTTGATTGAATTAGCTCTCACACCAATATTTGCGTCTAGAGCCTTTGCATTGAGGGCTATCTGAAAACGGCTGTGGCGCTGAAGTTGCCTGTGAATGTGGAGTTGGTGGCATGTGAAACCCGCATGTGGAGCATTCGTTTGTGTGGGATGCTGACCAAGCTTCATTTCAGTCCTAGCCACACAAAGAGCACTAAGCATAGAGTGTGAAAACTGAGTTTCCTTGAGAGCTGCTTGGAAGCCTGATGGTGTGTGAAGTTAGTGAGCCAAATGGAGTTGTTCTCCCACAAGAACCACTCGGCTGATCCTTCTTCAATATGCCCTTCACCAACATGCAGTGTTTCCTTGATTGAATTAGCTCTCACACCAATATTTGCGTCTAGAGCCTTTGCATTGAGGGCTATCTGAAAACGGCTGTGGCGCTGAAGTTGCCTGTGAATGTGGAGTTGGTGGCATGTGAAACCCGCATGTGAAGCATTCGTTTGTGTGGGATGCTCTACCAGGTTCATTCCTAGATAATGCACTCAAAGGGCACTAAGCATAGAGTGTGAAAACTGAGTTTCCTTGAGAGCTGCTTGGAAGCCTGATGGTGTGTGAAGTTAGTGAGCCAAATGGAGCTGTTCTCCCACAAGAACCACTCGGCTGATCCTTCTTCAATATGCCCTTCACCAACATGCAGTGTTTCCTTGATTGAATTAGCTCTCACACCAATATTTGCGTCTAGAGCCTTTGCATTGAGGGCTATCTGAAAACGGCTGTGGCGCTGAAGTTGCCTGTGAATGTGGAGTTGGTGGCATGTGAAACCCGCATGTGGAGCATTCGTTTGTGTGGGATGCTGACCAAGCTTCATTTCAGTCCTAGCCACACAAAGAGCACTAAGCATAGAGTGTGAAAACGGAGTTTCCTTGAGAGCTGCTTGGAAGCCTGATGGTGTGTGAAGTTAGTGAGCCAAATGGAGTTGTTCTCCCACAAGAACCACTCGGCTGATCCTTCTTCAATATGCCCTTGACCAACATGCAGTGTTTCCTTGATTGAATTAGCTCTCACACCAATATTTGCGTCTAGAGCCTTTGCATTGAGGGCTATCTGAAAACGGCTGTGGCGCTGAAGTTGCCTGTGAATGTGGAGTTGGTGGCATGTGAAACCCGCATGTGAAGCATTCGTTTGTGTGGGATGCTCTACCAGGTTCATTCCTAGATAATGCACTCAAAGGGCACTAAGCATAGAGTGTGAAAACTGAGTTTCCTTGAGAGCTGCTTGGAAGCCTGATGGTGTGTGAAGTTAGTGAGCCAAATGGAGTTGTTCTCCCACAAGAACCACTCGGCTGATCCTTCTTCAATATGCCCTTCACCAACATGCAGTGTTTCCTTGATTGAATTAGCTCTCACACCAATATTTGCGTCTAGAGCCTTTGCATTGAGGGCTATCTGAAAACGGCTGTGGCGCTGAAGTTGCCTGTGAATGTGGAGTTGGTGGCATGTGAAACCCGCATGTGGAGCATTCGTTTGTGTGGGATGCTGACCAAGCTTCATTTCAGTCCTAGGCACACAAAGGGCACTAAGCATAGAGTGTGAAAACTGAGTTTCCTTGAGAGCTGCTTGGAAGCCTGATGGTGTGTGAAGTTAGTGAGCCAAATGGAGTTGTTCTCCCACAAGAACCACTCGGCTGATCCTTCTTCAATATGCCCTTCACCAACATGCAGTGTTTCCTTGATTGAATTAGCTCTCACACCAATATTTGCGTCTAGAGCCTTTGCATTGAGGGCTATCTGAAAACGGCTGTGGCGCTGAAGTTGCCTGTGAATGTGGAGTTGGTGGCATGTGAAACCCGATGTGGAGCATTCGTTTGTGTGGGATGCTGACCAAGCTTCATTTCAGTCCTAGGCACACAAAGGGCACTAAACATAGAGTGTGAAAACTGAGTTTCCTTGAGAGCTGCTTGGAAGCCTGATGGTGTGTGAAGTTAGGGAGCCAAATGGAGTTGTTCTCCCACAAGAACCACTCGGCTGATCCTTCTTCAATATGCCCTTCACCAACATGCAGTGTTTCCTTGATTGAATTAGCTCTCACACCAATATTTGCGTCTAGAGCCTTTGCATTGAGGGCTATCTGAAAACGGCTGTGGCGCTGAAGTTGCCTGTGAATGTGGAGTTGGTGGCATGTGAAACCCGCATGTGAAGCATTGGTTTGTGTGGGATGCTCTACCAGGTTCATTCCTAGATAATGCACTCAAAGGGCACTAAGCATAGAGTGTGAAAACTGACTTTCCTTGAGAGCTGCTTGGAAGCCTGATGGTGTGTGAAGTTAGTGAGCCAAATGGAGTTGTTCTCCCACAAGAACCACTCGGCTGATCCTTCTTCAATATGCCCTTGACCAACATGCAGTGTTTCCTTGATTGAATTAGCTCTCACACCAATATTTGCGTCTAGAGCCTTTGCATTGAGGGCTATCTGAAAACGGCTGTGGCGCTGAAGTTGCCTGTGAATGTGGAGTTGGTGGCATGTGAAACCCGCATGTGGAGCATTCGTTTGTGTGGGATGCTCTACCAGGTTCCTTTCAGTCCTAGGCACACAAAGGGCACTAAACATAGAGTGTGAAAACTGAGTTTCCTTGAGAGCTGCTTGGAAGCCTGATGGTGTGTGAAGTTAGGGAGCCAAATGGAGTTGTTCTCCCACAAGAACCACTCGGCTGATCCTTCTTCAATATGCCCTTGACCAACATGCAGTGTTTCCTTGATTGAATTAGCTCTCACACCAATATTTGCGTCTAGAGCCTTTGCATTGAGGGCTATCTGAAAACGGCTGTGGCGCTGAAGTTGCCTG
The DNA here is from genome assembly GCF_030435755.1 of Ochotona princeps. NCBI lineage: Eukaryota > Metazoa > Chordata > Mammalia > Lagomorpha > Ochotonidae > Ochotona > Ochotona princeps. Next base: position 4,319 of record NW_026697375.1, on the reverse strand, counting down.
TGAATGTGGAGTTGCTGGCATGTGAAACCCGCATGTGGAGCATTCGTTTGTGTGGGATGCTGACCAAGCTTCATTTCAGTCCTAGGCACACAAAGGGCACTAAGCATAGAGTGTGAAAACTGAGTTTCCTTGAGAGCTGCTTGGAAGCCTGATGGTGTGTGAAGTTAGTGAGCCAAATGGAGTTGTTCTCCCACAAGAACCACTCGGCTGATCCTTCTTCAATATGCCCTTCACCAACATGCAGTGTTTCCTTGATTGAATTAGCTCTCACACCAATATTTGCGTCTAGAGCCTTTGCATTGAGGGCTATCTGAAAACGGCTGTGGCGCTGAAGTTGCCTATGAATGTGGAGTTGGTGGCATGTGAAACCCGCATGTGGAGCATTCGTTTGTGTGGGATGCTCTACCAGGTTCATTCCTAGATAATGCACTCAAAGGGCACTAAGCATAGAGTGTGAAAACTGAGTTTCCTTGAGAGCTGCTTGGAAGCCTGATGGTGTGTGAAGTTAGGGAGCCAAATGGAGTTGTTCTCCCACAAGAACCACTCGGCTGATCCTTCTTCAATATGCCCTTCACAAACATGCAGTGTTTCCTTGATTGAATTAGCTCTCACACCAATATTTGCGTCTAGAGCCTTTGCATTGAGGGCTATCTGAAAACGGCTGTGGCGCTGAAGTTGCCTGTGAATGTGGAGTTGGTGGCATGTGAAACCCGCATGTGGAGCATTCGTTTGTGTGGGATGCTGACCAAGCTTCATTTCAGTCCTAGGCACACAAAGGGCACTAAGCATAGAGTGTGAAAACTGAGTTTCCTTGAGAGCTGCTTGGAAGCCTGATGGTGTGTGAAGTTAGTGAGCCAAATGGAGTTGTTCTCCCACAAGAACCACTCGGCTGATCCTTCTTCAATATGCCCTTCACCAACATGCAGTGTTTCCTTGATTGAATTAGCTCTCACACCAATATTTGCGTCTAGAGCCTTTGCATTGAGGGCTATCTGAAAACGGCTGTGGCGCTGAAGTTGCCTGTGAATGTGGAGTTGGTGGCATGTGAAACCCGCATGTGAAGCATTCGTTTGTGTGGGATGCTCTACCAGGTTCATTCCTAGATAATGCACTCAAAGGGCACTAAGCATAGAGTGTGAAAACTGAGTTTCCTTGAGAGCTGCTTGGAAGCCTGATGGTGTGTGAAGTTAGTGAGCCAAATGGAGTTGTTCTCCCACAAGAACCACTCAGCTGATCCTTCTTCAATATGCCCTTCACCAACATGCAGTGTTTCCTTGATTGAATTAGCTCTCACACCAATATTTGCGTCTAGAGCCTTTGCATTGAGGGCTATCTGAAAACGGCTGTGGCGCTGAAGTTGCCTGTGAATGTGGAGTTGGTGGCATGTGAAACCCGCATGTGGAGCATTCGTTTGTGTGGGATGCTCTACCAGGTTCATTTCAGTCCTAGCCATGCAAAGGGCACTAAGCATAGAGTGTGAAAACTGAGTTTCCTTGAGAGCTGCTTGGAAGCCTGATGGTGTGTGAAGTTAGTGAGCCAAATGGAGTTGTTCTCTCACAAGAACCACTCGGCTGATCCTTCTTCAATATGCCCTTCACCAACATGCAGTGTTTCCTTGACTGAATTAGCTCTCACACCAATATTTGCGTCTAGAGCCTTTGCATTGAGGGCTATCTGAAAACGGCTGTGGCGCTGAAGTTGCCTGTGAATGTGGAGTTGGTGGCATGTGAAACCCGCATGTGGAGCATTCGTTTGTGTGGGATGCTTTACCAGGTTCATTCCTAGATAATGCACTCAAAGGGCACTAAGCATAGAGTGTGAAAACTGAGTTTCCTTGAGTGCTGCTTGGAAGCCTGATGGTGTGTGAAGTTAGGGAGCCAAATGGAGTTGTTCTCCCACAAGAACCACTCGGCTGATCCTTCTTCAATATGCCCTTCACCAACATGCAGTGTTTCCTTGATTGAATTAGCTCTCACACCAATATTTGCGTCTAGAGCCTTTGCATTGAGGGCTATCTGAAAACAGCTGTAGCGCTGAAGTTGCCTGTGAATGTGGAGTTGGTGGCATGTGAAACCCGCATGTGGAGCATTCGTTTGTGTGGGATGCTCTACCAGGTTCATTCCTAGATAATGCACTCAAAGGGCACTAAGCATAGAGTGTGGAAACTGAGTTTCCTTGAGAGCTGCTTGGAAGCCTGATGGTGTGTGAAGTTAGTGAGCCAAATGGAGCTGTTCTCTCACAAGAACCACTCGGCTGATCCTTCTTCAATATGCCCTTCACCAACATGCAGTGTTTCCTTGATTGAATTAGCTCTCACACCAATATTTGCGTCTAGAGCCTTTGCATTGAGGGCTATCTGAAAACGGCTGTGGCGCTGAAGTTGCCTGTGAATGTGGAGTTGGTGGCATGTGAAACCCGCATGTGGAGCATTCGTTTGTGTGGGATGCTCTACCAGGTTCATTCCTAGATAATGCACTCAAAGGGCACTAAGCATAGAGTGTGAAAACTGTGTTTCCTTGAGAGCTGCTTGGAAGCCTGATGGTGTGTGAAGTTAGTGAGCCAAATGGAGTTGTTCTCCCACAAGAACCACTCGGCTGATCCTTCTTCAATATGCCCTTCACCAACATGCAGTGTTTCCTTGATTGAATTAGCTCTCACACCAATATTTGCGTCTAGAGCCTTTGCATTGAGGGCTATCTGAAAACGGCTGTGGCGCTGAAGTTGCCTGTGAATGTGGAGTTGGTGGCATGTGAAACCCGCATGTGAAGCATTCGTTTGTGTGGGATGCTCTACCAGGTTCATTTCAGTCCTAGCCATGCAAAGGGCACTAAGCATAGAGTGTGAAAACTGAGTTTCTTGAGAGCTGCTTGGAAGCCTGATGGTGTGTGAAGTTAGTGAGCCAAATGGAGTTGTTCTCCCACAAGAACCACTCGGCTGATCCTTCTTCAATATGCCCTTCACCAACATGCAGTGTTTCCTTGATTGAATTAGCTCTCACACCAATATTTGCGTCTAGAGCCTTTGCATTGAGGGCTATCTGAAAACGGCTGTGGCGCGGAAGTTGCCTGTGAATGTGGAGTTGGTGGCATGTGAAACCCGCATGTGGAGCATTCGTTTGTGTGGGATGCTTTACCAGGTTCATTCCTAGATAATGCACTCAAAGGGCACTAAGCATAGAGTGTGAAAACTGAGTTTCCTTGAGAGCTGCTTGGAAGCCTGATGGTGTGTGAAGTTAGTGAGCCAAATGGAGTTGTTCTCCCACAAGAACCACTCGGCTGATCCTTCTTCAATATGCCCTTGACCAACATGCAGTGTTTCCTTGATTGAATTAGCTCTCACACCAATATTTGCGTCTAGAGCCTTTGCATTGAGGGCTATCTGAAAACGGCTGTGGCGCTGAAGTTGCCTGTGAATGTGGAGTTGGTGGCATGTGAAACCCGCATGTGGAGCATTCGTTTGTGTGGGATGCTCTACCAGGTTCATTCCTAGATAATGCACTCAAAGGGCACTAAGCATAGAGTGTGAAAACTGAGTTTCCTTGAGAGCTGCTTGGAAGCCTGATGGTGTGTGAAGTTAGTGAGCCAAATGGAGTTGTTCTCCCACAAGAACCACTCGGCTGATCCTTCTTCAATATGCCCTTCACCAACATGCAGTGTTTCCTTGATTGAATTAGCTCTCACACCAATATTTGCGTCTAGAGCCTTTGCATTGAGGGCTATCTGAAAACGGCTGTGGCGCTGAAGTTGCCTGTGAATGTGGAGTTGGTGGCATGTGAAACCCGCATGTGGAGCATTCGTTTGTGTGGGATGCTTACCAAGCTTCATTTCAGTCCTAGGCACACAAAGGGCACTAAGCATAGAGTGTGAAAACTGAGTTTCCTTGAGAGCTGCTTGGAAGCCTGATGGTGTGTGAAGTTAGGGAGCCAAATGGAGTTGTTCTCCCACAAGAACCACTCGGCTGATCCTTCTTCAATATGCCCTTCACCAACATGCAGTGTTTCCTTGATTGAATTAGCTCTCACACCAATATTTGCGTCTAGAGCCTTTGCATTGAGGGCTATCTGAAAACGGCTGTGGCGCGGAAGTTGCCTGTGAATGTGGAGTTGGTGGCATGTGAAACCCGCATGTGGAGCATTCGTTTGTGTGGGATGCTTTACCAGGTTCATTCCTAGATAATGCACTCAAAGGGCACTAAGCATAGAGTGTGAAAACTGAGTTTCCTTGAGTGCTGCTTGGAAGCCTGATGGTGTGTGAAGTTAGTGAGCCAAATGGAGTTGTTCTCCACAAGAACCACTCGGCTGATCCTTCTTCAATATGCCA